>NW_024539769.1:0-52778 GCF_016647785.1 Suillus fuscotomentosus
CTGCATTACATTGTCGTGTGCTGTTGAATCGTCAATTTACAGGCTTTCCTCCGTTCTTGAGGGTCCTGAGTTCATTTTGCCATGGCTCCCACACTTGTCCATATTTCTTGAGCAGTGCCATCAACTCCTCCCGCTGTTCTTTCTGTAGCCACAATGAGTACGCGGCACTGACCAATCCATCGACTCACTATATTCCAGGGCTCTTCCACGTACACATCAGTGAACATGTCCTTCAGGTCAGGCTTTTTGACAGTCTCCGCGCGCTTGAATGCCTTTATCACATCACGTCTCAAACGGAACGCGAGTTCATCCTCATCCGTCTGGTTCCACCACCCCGGGATTCCATGAATAGGCGGAATCGTGTGATGGGGTTGTCATTCTTTGTTTTGTCTTCAACTTCCTGGCGCTCCCTGTAGACATACGAGTCATCCGACGTCGAATGATGGCCAACCCGGTAAGTCATCATCTCCACTAGAACTGCCCGACCACCTTCCAAGCACCGTCTTCGCGCCTCCTTGACAGCATTCATTACCGCGAGTACATCGTTTCCATCTACACGAACCGTATCCACACCATAACCTACAAGTGATGTTCGATTACTATTCACACAAATGGATACACGACGTGTGATCAAGTTACCTGGGCCTCTTGCACTGATACCATCGCCGTAAAACTGTTGCGAATTCGGGGTACTGATGGCAAACCCGTTGTTTCTTGCCAGAAACAATGTTGGTGAAGGCAGCGTCGCAGCGAGGAGCAATCCAGCATGGAAGTCCCCCTCTGACGCTGCGCCTTCCCCGAAAAACGCGCATGCCACATTTTTGGAGCGTCTCGCTGGATCACGTCTCAGTGCAAATCCAACTCCAGCAGCTTGTGATATTTGAGTTGCGAGTGGAGAGGATATGGTGTGGAAATGGTGCTGCTTGGAGCCGTAATGCTAAGGGAGCAGCAGTAGATGCTGAGCAAAGTTTCGAGAGGGAAGACGCAAAGCGACGTACCACAGCTATCTGGCGGCCTTTGCCAGAATCTTCGTGATTTCCGAAAACTTGCGCCATGATGCTATCAAGAGTGAAACCACGCCACAAGAGTACCCCTGTTTCGCGATACTGTGCTGTGGCAGGATCAGAAGAAAAACATAAATAACACGGAAATTGGTCCGACATAATACTCTGGAAACAAGAGTGTCTCATTATCAAACCAGACTATGGGTCCAGAGAAACTCACTCGTCATCATCTGCAAGTGCAGCAGCAGAGCCAATTACAGTAGCCTCTTCTCCATACTTGAGATATGAGGTCAGCGACTAGCATTTATACCTGCACGATCCTTACAGAAGTCGCCTAAATTGAAGCTATGTAAAAGAATGCCTAAGGGGTGCTCTTATCCACGTACGTAGAAGGGTATTCTGCCTTGGCGTTGACCACTGCAAAGTATATCATCCAGCGTGGGAAGCAACTGCATGTGTTCATATCTTCAAGACTGTGTAAGATACAATCTCGAGCCCTGCGAAACCAACCCACAATCGCCAAGCGAACGAGCTTGTTCGGATATGGAAGGGCGCAATAGATACCTCAGGCACTTTAGCGCCTTCTATCGGAACGCCAAACACACATCAGAACTCGATAACTTGGTATCTTGCTGCTATCACCAGTTACAGAATTGAAGAACGCGAGCTTGACACGGTTGGTGAGTGCGTCGGGGGTAGGCGGCTTAACGATGTAGAGGCAGGTAAAGTGGAGAGCGTCCGACCATTCGAGCAAGCCCTTGTCAGCAGAGAGGAATGTCTGAATGACAAGGGATGCATCATATCTAGAGGCTAGCTGATGCTGAGTGGATCCGGGTCAAGAGCGTCACGGTTTGGCCCGAGTGTTGTTGATTGTGGGACAAGGCCACTGATCCGACGATTATCGATCTCGTAAACTTCGACCCCTGATAATTGTTGTTTCAAAATTACCACATCAGAACTTCCTCGGTTTCCTGAGCGCTACTTCGTCAATTTGAAGTTGGTGCCTGAGCCCAAAATGTAGTTTAGATGATACCCTATTAGACCTGAGGTCTGACTCATGAGTGTATGATTATTGGGGCAGACTGGTTGGAATTATCTTGGTAAAACCCTTGATCGCAAGATGTTGATCGTACCACTAGGTGCGGCGTTGTGGCCATGCAAGGCAGTCTGAGCCTCATCCATGATCTTGGTCCGGCCCAGGAAGGGGCTAGCGCAGCCTCGAGAAAGGTTCGTGCAGCTGAAAAGGCTATAGTCATCAACACTAGGGCCCATTCGGCCGAAACAGAAGAGGTAGAAGGTCACACACATTAAATTTCGAAGTCAACTTTGACTAGTAGGTCCAAGTTACGCCTGAGCAAGTTCAAAATACGTACAATTAAGTTTGATGATGGCCTGTTGTGCAACATTCTACATGTTCATATTGAAACCCGGGCCTCCGAGATTGATCGAAGATGTAGAATGTCGTCGACGCTTTCAATTGCCAAGAAGGCCTGGGAAAATGAGGCGATGCATTCCTTCTGAACTGGTGGTCACTGGGTGTTGAGGGCCACCTGCATCAACCTCCTACCAATATATAACCGATACGATGACGACCAGGCTACCAAAACTGGTCGCTTTCGATCTAGAGTAAAGAAAACCTCCCATCGAGACTTGATTGTGACTGATCGCAGACCATGTAGCTATACGCTTTGGGATTTCTGGATCGATACTCACGTACATCCTCCATTAAAGCGACACCACGTCACTGGCAAAGTCATCGATAGCCAGCGCAAACCCAAGACAATAGACTTCTACAGAGATGTGCCACAGATCATGCATCGCCTACAAGCAGCGGGCGTAACGATCGCTGCGTGCTCACGGACGGATGCGCCGTCATTGTGAGTGATCTCAACGATTCCACTATTGGTAGTGCTACGTTCTGCACTGACATGTTGTACCCGAAGAGCTCGCGAAGCCTTAGATCTCATACTTATACCCCCGAGGACCGGCAGCGACAGCAGCGCTAAACCAATTCCCGCAATCAAGTTTTTTGATCAGCTGGAGATATACCCTTCTTCCAAGATCAGACATTTCAAGAAACTTCATGAGAAGACTGGGATACCCTATGACGAGATGGTAAGTAGGTGAGCGTATGTATGAAGGTTATTTTACATGTTTGGCTAGCTATTCTTCGACGACGAATGGAGGAATCAGGAAGTAGAAGAACTTGGTACGTAAACTTACGAACTAATGAAACCCCCTTAGATTGACGTCAAGTATACTAGGCGTAACATTCACACTTGTCCAAAACGGTCTCAATGACCGAATTCTAGAGAAAGGGCTAGAGGAATGGAGAAAGAGGCACCCTGTTCAAGTCACCGAAGACGCGGTGGAAGCAGATGAACTCTTATCTCATAGTATTTCGTCGGCGTGATATCTCAATTGAATTCATGGTCTCGGTAAGAGAAGTAGTTACACTGCCTATCTGAGTTGATCGTATCGATAAGTACGATGGACAATCCAGATTCAATGAGAGGGGTTTTCCCTTGAGATGAACTTATAACTTGATATCTATTCCCCATATATCAAGCCTAGAATGTTCTCGACTGAACACATCGAATACTTACACCGAGTCATTGTGTCGTGCTAGGGACCTGGCGTGGTGGTTTTTCAGGGTGGTGTAGGGAGCAAAGAGGATAACATGCTGGCGTCGTGAGGAAATTATGTTCTGTAAGGGCTTCAACAATCATTGTGGAGGTTCCATCGATGTGACTATGTCTCGGGTCTTTTCCGTCAACAGCGATGCAGACTGGAAGCCAAAATCGCGCAAGCTTCCACATAGATAAGCTTGGGCAAGAAGCGAGGTCACAGGGAACAACACTTCCACCGAAATGAATGCGCAAAGGGTGGAGTCGCACATCAAAACGCCCGTGCTACGATGTGATTGGTAGGGATGTAGAGGAGTGATTAAGAATGGTATTTGGCACAGGTGTAGTCTGTCACAAGGTTAACTATCCGTTTCAGGATGCAGATCAACAGCTAAACTGAGAGCTCATGATGAAATAGAATAAGTTTCAACGTACGTGGCTCCCAGATAAGGGGAAAGGAGTTGGTTGGGAGGATAAGCTCTGCTGGCTTCATTTCCGCAGTATCTTTCCTCCAGTAGAGATCATTGAAACTGCTACAAACAGATTATGAGCGTAAATGGCGCGAAAGTATCCTGAACTGACACAGCCCAAACTCATCTTAATTCCGGAACTGAATACAGCTGTGCAATTTGTGATCCACAGGGAGAAACGGTACGAACTCTGCCGAAGGTGAGGGCAGGGCTGGGCGAGAGCTATAAAAGATTGTCTGCCCGTATTCCCTTTAGCTACCACAACTACACCCTCGCTCATACTTCATCTCTCGTGCAAATAATAAACGATGGCTGCTGCAAAGAAAGCTGTTAAAACTGGTATGCCCGACCATCATTTCTATCGGGGCGGTGTCTGATGGGCGTTTGATATTTTTACAACCTTCGATTATTTCGCTGGCATCACTGCTGATGCACAGGCGCTCCCACCACTGGCGGTGCTGCTACCGGAGCACCCGTACCAAGCCCGCCCGCCAAGGGTGCCTCTGCACCAGTGTGTAACCTGTCCAGTCATTATTGACAAAAATGTAATTTGTTGATCTTGCAGAGTAAAGGCGCCAAACCTCCTGCCGCAGAGGCTCCTGCCGCCAAGGCAAAAGCCAAGGTTCCGAAGAAGAAGTAAACCTCGCGCGCTTGATGGTCTGTGTTTAGAAGCAGGACGATGGCTGTGAGGATGATAGACCAAGCGCTCCGAGAATGCAGACGTACTACACCTACCGCGATGTATGAGATAACATGAAATTGAAGCTATACCACACGCTCTCCAATGCCTATGCTCAGTATTAATATTTCGACTCAGTGGGTTCTGACTCGAAGCCTAGCTTAGAATTTGAAGCAAATAGTGGCGCTTATGCCAGTGTACTATTAAAAACCGAAGAGAAGTGCATGAGCGCCAGTTGAAGTCTTGGCTTCTAGCACTGCTGGAAGCAGCCTAGAAATAGATGTTATGATCAGCTGAAACCCTATACCGAACAAGTCGTGGTGGTGTCTATGGCGCGTGGCAGTATATCAGAAGGGTCCAACGTTACAGCAGAGGTCCAGACAAGAGATAAAACAAGAATAACTTAAAGCTGTGTCATATTACTTACGTAAACACACAACTGCTTCCTAAACGAACGACGAACGATTCAGGCGCTCTTCAGCTACTGGTTTAGCCTCCTCTTCTTATACCTGCCGTTGTAATATCTGCTCAGTGGAATACCGACACACGTTTTTAGTATCCACCACAATCTGTTATGAATCATACTTGCCCGTCCGACAACACCGAAAACGTGGACCAATCCAGTTTCTGGAGCTCCGGGAATCTGAACTGGGACCAACACCGAATAGGATGGGCGATTGCAGGAGGGTGTGCTGTGCTAGTATGTTCATCTTCAGTTGTTAATATTTGTCCTGAGTGATTTATCATTAACAGACAGTTATTATTTCAATGATTTCAGTCTTGCGGCATTGTCGGTAAGGCGCCATAAATTTTGCAAGTATTTTTCGGTTCCAATTCGTCACATCAGACATTATACCAAACCTAACGAGCAGCGTCAAATGTGCGTGTATCACTTCTTCCTTGAGTGCATTTCTTCATGCCTTACTTTTAGTCTCCGAATTCTGTACATGCCACCAGTATATGCTGTTATTTCATTCTTTTCCTACCGATATTTCCGGAGTTACACATACTACTCGCTTATCGAAGTCTGTAAGTTGTCGTGCCAACACTATCGTATGCTAAGTTGACAGTGTCTCAATCCTTTCAGCATACGAGGTAATTGGTTACCGTGTATACCATCTTTGTCCATTGTCTCATCATTTGCTCAGGCTGTCACCTTGAGTGCATTCCTGTTTGTGGTTTACTTTTGATCACATAGATGTTTTACTTACTTGTTATCTCTATGACAGACTCCTTCTGATCGAATTCGTAGCAGCCACGGCCACAGATGGCGACGCCACAAAAGCAATCGAACGGAAGGATAAAAGACCTTTACCGCTTCCTGTACGTATTTTACTTGCCAAGTTTTACAACTACATGTTAATCTCGCCCATAGTTTTGCTGTTGGAGATACCGACCGACGAAGGTATGCTGTTGCTGATACCATGGGAGTCTTTTCCTCACACTTTTTCAGCCTTACTTCATGTATACTGTCAAGGTAAGCAAGCTACTAGGTGCTCGGACAAATGCCCATTTTTAGTGTAGTGGTCCGTTTTGCAATACGTTATCATCCGACCAGGTGAGGTGGAACCAGTCTATTCACAGATAGATATCTCACGTTACCGCAGCCGTATCTATCGCTGGGATTGTCTGTCAAATATACAACGTGCTTTGCGAGTCTGGCCCTTACAGCATATATTTTGCCAATGTCTATCTCGAGGTTGTCGATTTCGTCAGCATTAGGTATGTCCAGCTTATGATGAGATAGAGATCTGACCATAATATATTGTCCCGCGAATAGTGTGGCGCTTTACGGTCTTTTACTGTTTTACGGACTCACCAAGGAGGAACTGGTTGGGCGACGACCACTAGCTAAATTTCTCTGTATCAAGCTCATCGTGGTGTTCACTTTTTATCAGTCCTTTATCGTAAGTCCTTCCCGCCTTTGTGGTCGTTATCCACTTCACGCCCGAGTCGTTTGCAGTTTAGCGCACTAGAAGGCCGCGTTATTAAAGGTGTGTCCTTTCAGAACTTTAATTTACTCTAAGCTGAGACAAGCGCCAAAGCCACCGAATACTGGACTGCGGGCAATATCGCAGATGGTCTTAATGCGCTGGCCATTTGCATCGAGGTCAGTCATCACCTCCTCCTGAATACAACGCGGGAGCCTCGTGCCAACTTATCACGCAACAGATGGTTTTCTTCTCATTATTGATGATGTGGGCATACACAGTCGATGAATACAAGATGGTAACAACCAAAACGACAGGCATATGGCGTCCGTTATGGGAGAGGTGCGTCTATGTTCCATGATTGATAAAAATTTCAATTGCTGATGTTTTTATAGCATCAATTATTGTAAGCACTCTATGATATCTTCCTAAATTATTGCCTAACACACTACCAGGGGATTTTCTCACAGAGATATGGGGCTCATTCAAGTTCTTCTTTAACCGTTCCCCTGGCTCCTCGTCAGGTAAGAAGGCAGATTTTGCTCAAGCATTCGGGGTCGGTGGCAGGTCGGTGGAAGATGGTGATAGATCAACCGAGGAATCAATGAGGTTAGCTCCATATCCCTACAGTAATACCCACAACGCCGACAGCGCCAGTCCCGTGTTATCATGAATCAGATCAAACTAGCGTCACACATCAAGGACACCTTCGTTATCTATATCTGCTAGAGTCTCAGTTTACTTGCTTACCTTTATATATTCACACTCTTTACCTGTGTCTGACTGTTATTAACCTTTAATACGTCTGACTACGTGACACCACAGAACTTCAGCACTGCGGAACACGTTTGTATGTATAATATTGTACGATAGAAAGTACTTTGTACAGTAAGTTGGGTCCAAACATGTATCTGGTAGAACGAGGGTTCACAATGTTCATGCTGTATTTCGTGGTTTCGAACTATATAGAGAAGACCGGCATTTCCAGCGTCGCGAATCGATTTAACTTGGTCAAACAAGCTTAACGCACGAAGGAAGCCGGCATTGGCTGCTATTGTGTCAGCAACTTCATGCTGTGTTGCTGATCCAGGTTAGCGAGTCATCTCATCTTCAATGACAAGTACACGTCTGAAACGGCTGCTGGGAACGGCGGACTGGTGGAAACATGTTTCGTACTACGCATTCGCAACTTCTGGAAACTGGACATGGATCTACAATTGTTGAGGTCCAAGTATCATAAATAGTTCTGCCATTTCAAATGAAAGCCAAGATGCCCAAAACCTCTCCGTGTACAGATGACCATCAAGGGTTGAGGGGAGCCGAATTCGGGATTCAAAGAATCAAAGCGATACCTTGCAAGAGCCGGGCTGCGGCGTACTCACGTACTGTTGCAGTCCGTGCGGCTTCTAAGTGCTGCTTGGTAAGTGGAACAACGTAAGGTCCTTGTGAAGACGGGCGCCATAGTTCGATTATTAGACTAATTTCTAGATGTTGTTCACTGACGACGCCCCACTTCTCAAGCATCAGAAAGTGGGGTGTAGTCAGTGAACATTCCAATCATGAGGAACATGGACCTCTCTCAGCTTCTACCTCACCATCGTGACCACAACAGTGTAACGCCCCATTTACGATCAGTCCAAATTCTCGCGCTCAAAAGGAAAATTCGCTTGAACCACTGTGGACTGACCTACATCTAGGTGACCATTGTTGCATTGAGGCGGCTGCATAGAGAGTACCACGATTTCGGAGGTATACATCAAGAAGCGAGTTTAAAGAGAAACTTGAGTTGGACTGACCTTTGGTAGAGGTACCGGTGTTTTCCGATGCTCCAACGCCTCAGATGTGGTCTGCCTGGCTTCAAGTTATTAACCTAGGAATGATATCAATAATCAGTAGTCAGGGAATGCCTCGTGTCATCGAGTACCAAGTTGATACGGTGTCTTCATTCTCAGGTTGTACGATCACGAAAAAGCGATGATCGATATCACGATCGAGCTAGTGAGTGGAATGCATGAAAAGGTATGGCGAAGCGGAAATAAAATGTGACTGGTGCAGTAATAAGGGGTATGATGAGCAACTCGAATACAAGTAACGCAAAGATCTTTACTGACGCAAAACTACGTTGTACACTTGGAACTTGAAATGGTGACTTCACGGTCCCATTCAAAAGCCCTGCGACTTTTATCTTTCTCAAAGGCAGATGGTAAGAGTGCTGAGAAACGGATCGATCAGAAGGCACATGGCAGAGTGCGAGCGGAGCCCGATGAGGTCCAATGGTCTGTCTCATCCACTTCAGATGGGACCTGGACGCCCCACTATTGGAATATGTCTCGAAACAGCTGATGGAAAGATTGTTCGAATGTCAGGTCAACATCGCCACGCCTTGACTCGGTCCACCCACAACTTGAAGTACCGGTAATCATGCCAACTAGATATCGCTCGTCAGTCGATGAAGGGCGCCAGCAACGCAAAACTGGATGACCAGCTCGTCTAAGAATATCTCAGTAGTGAACATAAAACAGATCAGGATAAGTGAACGCACCAGATAGATTGAAATTTGAGCAGATGACGAGCTGAGTGACACGGTTGATCGATCGACCGCGCAATCATCGACTTGAAAGCGAAGCACGAGGCAGGCGACACTTAATGTGGTGCACACGAGGCCCTTTCATCCAGTTTTAACTTCGGTCCGGGTCTAGATCCAATTTGAGTGCCAATTTGAACCTACTTGTTGTCAATGGGAGATCGTAGTACTCAAATTACGATTGCGTACTAAGTCAGCTACCTTGGTCAAATCTCAGAACGGAACCCTCTCAATTCTCGAGGTGGTGAATTGCATAGCGATAGTGAAAGCAGGAACCAACCAGGTTGGTGGGGAGCAAAAAAGCCCGATCCATATTAGGTAAGTACTTGTGGCGCAGGGCGTCACGGTCCAGCACTGGCTTCCAATTATTTTGAGCAGCTAGCGTGTTAGCTCCATCGCTTCCTCATGATAATCTATCTCACCGAGGCAAGTCATTGCTCAGAAGCATAGTAATAAAGCTTACAAATGGTAAGATAGGCAACTTGAACTCAGGTGGACTGATGATGTTTGAACAGATCTAGTACCAATAATTATGATGTCCTTCAAGTCACTATCATAATATGATGCAATGTTAGACCCGGAATTCGGCCCTCACTGACGCTCAGCGTGCCGTGTCGTGGCAAGATAAGCAAGTTTTAACGCCTGTCTATCTCGGTCGCGGAACATATAGTAGCACACTGCCTTGGGCATTCTTGATATACCTCCAGTTCGCCGTTCATTAACAAACATACTTGCCATGGGACTGTGGTCCTGGAAAACGCAACACAATTCGCATGCGCAACGCAAGTTTATCGAACTTATATTCGATCGAACTGGAAAGTATGCCAACTGGGACCCACCCTCCGAAATTCAGGTGTGTTGTTGTAGTTTAAATACCCATCTACTGCATGTTGATCTCGAGCAGATTGGATCGTACGGAAGGATCGACAAAGATACGGGGAACTTGACCGTCGAAGGCAACATCTACTCAGATAACTTCAAGCAGTTCCTCATCGAGGCAGGTATCAACCCTGAATCTGATGAGCATCATGCCAAAGACTGTCCGGATGAGTCTGAATTCAAGACTTGGTCTAAAAACGTGAAATGCATCGACATGAACGCCGATGCTCAAGCGTGAGTTTAGCGTTCGATTCTCTTGTCTCGATGCTGAGATCGCGTTTCGATCGTTTCCACCAGAGGCGTGCCTGGGATTGCCGCAGCAAGTATCAAAGGGTCATGGGAGGTTAAGAAAGGCACAACTGGCGCTGTCTTGCTCATGAATAACCCTCGCATGAGGCACATCACGCCCGACGTTCTTGGGAAACTTGCGAGCATTAAACTTCTTCAGTCAATGCATCTCGTGACGAAGGTGTTTTATTGTCCTGCATTCTCCTTGTACCTCTCAGATACAAGTGAGCGTATTATTCCATCGCAAAGAAAATCGTTACAAATACAGGTGCAGGCGGCGAAAAGATCAGTATGGCTCTCCTGGCTTCCGCACCAGTTGTGGAACCCGTGGGCAGTCTTGAAGCAAAGGCTTCGTTTAAATGGTGGAGTAACACACAAACTGGATTAGCGCGCCACGGATGCAAGAAGGAGCATGTCTTTACACCCCTGTATGAACTTTTGCATGTCAGGCAACCTCGTAACAGGCGGTCGTCGCCATCCCCAGAACGTACCGGCGAACAGTTGTGAGTGCATTCGTTGCTGTTATCAGGCTGGCGCTTTGACTAACCGAGGGATATACTAGGTGGACTGTCCCTCCCGTCCCGTGGGCACCTCTTGGCGAGGATGGCACAGAGGTGCCGATATACATCAACGTGAGTTATCAGCATCTAACTGGTCAATTGTGTAGTCGATCACTCTTTGCACAGGATGGCACAGATTCCAGTGAGCCTGAGGAAGAATAAGGTCGTCAAGAGCATACCAGAAACGAATATGACTGTCAAAACGTTTCGAACTGCACATCGTGAATAGCTTCAATGCCACAGAAGATCATTTTAGTACAATCTCTATCAGGGTTCATGTGTGTGCGGCACCTCAGTTCCCGTTGTCAAGTTATATGGACCACCCGGACAGTCAACAAAAGCTATCAGCGATCTACTATTCCAGTGGAATCTCCTTGCGTGTTGTCTTTATAAGACTGGCAACGTGACCGCAGCGCCTGTGTGACCCAATCTCCGTCGACCATCAATTGTGTTGTCGTAACACCTGGTATTGACAGACCACACAGAGTCTATCATGAATCCAGAAAATTGATCGCCGCTGCGAGGTGGATCTCCTCATCGGGGCTCGTCTCATCGCCAATAGCAGTGTGGTAAAACAATAAGAAACCAAACCCCAGATTTGATATTGGATGATGTCTTCAAGAAAGGTCGTCCTGGTGGGGTACGTACGAAGGAGACACATTGGGTCCAGGATCAATAGAGGACAGGAACAACGTTTGTCCGCCTATCATTGTTCAACATCGCATTCCCAGACGTGTATCAATCAAAATTCCTGACAGTGCGGGTATGGGATGTAAGGTTGAGCTGAACCTGTCCGATGTTATCCAGTAGAGGATCACCAAACGGAGGCAGTGATTTAATGAAACTTCCCTATCATGGATTGATCTAGCCGTGATTGTTTGCAATACCACTGCCGCCAGTAAGCTACTTATGGAAGAGATGGAAGATAGTCTGATGGACTGGTGGGGACTGCCTGATTCGCCTACTTTACTCCGTATTTACTTCTATTTATTCTAGGTAATTTCGTTGGGCGCTGGGCGGCGTCTTAATTTTGAGCTCTCCTGATATTAATCTAACATCATGGTCGCGGAAGTTGCGAGCCGGATAGCTGGAAATTCCACACCTCGTTGCAACCTCGTTGCACATTTGATATCGGAGGGTTCATGCTGGGAGATCTGAGGAATCAGAATCGATCAGCTTAGTTCGAGGCACTTTCATCGATAAGATATAAACTTTCGACTCCAACCCTCCCAGCCAATCTTCAACAATTACTGTGTCAAGTGATCACTGGCTCACGGCGGTCCATGGAGGGACAAGTTGAAGTGTGCGGTTCGGAAGTTGAGGATCGCGGAATATACATGTCATTACCACATGACGCACAGTCATGTTACAATCTCATCTGGCGCATGAATAAGAACTTGGAACGAGAGGTCGAGAAAGTCGGTCCAAGTGGACGCCGGGGTTACGACAAGGACCTGCAGGGATGGAAAGCGGAAGCACACGATCTCGGCAACTGCAAACCTCGAAGGCGGAAACTAGCCTTTATCGGTAGGACAGGAGCTGGAAAAAGCACGGCTATCAATGCCATATTGGGAGCCCCAGTATTATCAACGAGAGCAGACGTGAGTGATGATTGTCACCTACTATTACTACGTTAAGCTTAAGCGCTCACTGATCGGAACTATAACTGAACTGCATCTCGCAGGGGTCAGCTTATTCACTGATACTTCACCTTTTTTTATTCTGACGCTTTCGGCACGTTGCGTGAGTAGCGCGTGTACATCTGTCCAGACTGAAATAATCTACGAAGATTTGCCCCCTTCAACTTGGAGAGCAAGCATCAAGTTTATAGAAAAAGATGAGTGGAAAAAAGTAAGTTTTCATGACCTTCTCTTGCACCAGACATACGGGCTGATGTTCCATAGACTCTGCATAATCTTCTAGATGATATTAGGTAGGTGTTCACAAAAAAGCCTTGTTTCCGCATCACATCCATCACGTACAGCGCTGTTTGTGAAGGTGGTGGTTTGAATATTGGACGTGATGATCTCAGACCTGCGTTGGATGCGTGGAAGGCTTTAAAAGAGGAATGTATTAATTCTCTATTTCGATGCTACTACGTAGTCTATGCTGATGCCGCTGTTGGTACAGGTTTATCCTCAGTAAGGCATGACTTTAAAATCTGAATTTTCATTGACTATTGCTTGCTGTAGCCTTCGTACACTATCATTCCCCCCGCCTCATCAAGACGTACATACACTCCTGGACCATGAACCTGTGGTGTCCATACTTGGTACCAATATTCAGACGACGGGCACTGGATTTGATAGTCTGGAGCTGCAGGAAAGTTGACAATGAACATTTCATACTCCATTGATATCTCTAAACCACGCACAGCTCCGGCCATATCTGACTTCGTTGGAGGAACAGCTGGTATGTCACCTAAATCTTAAAACCGTGGATAACTTTGTGATCATTCAATGTCCTCCAGTCGGAGCCGTCCCTATGGCATCTAGTAGACAGGTAAACATCTCAGCGACACTGATCGTGTGGTGCCTTCATTTTCAATTTTAGTGTTCATATTTACGGAGCGTTCGAAGTGCTCGCATCTGGTGCGGTCACACTTGTGGACGTTCCTGGTTTCGGGGATGCCAACAAAACAAGGTTTTGTAACGCTGTAAATATTTATTTATTTGCACTGACAGCATCTTCGCAGAACTAAGCGCACTAAGGAGTACTTGAAAAATGTTGAAGTAGTAATACTAGGTTCGAAAAGCGAGACGAATAGCTTCATCTTAACACTAATATTTGTATCAGTGGCAGACATCAAGCGTGCAGCTGATGACCAGGTAAGACAGATGAATATACTGATATGATTTGACTTCTCAATTCCATCGCTAGGCCATGCACATCTACTTTGAGAAATTGTAAGTGCTCGCAACTTCCAGGAACTGTATGCCCACGTATTACAGCTTGCATCAAATGATCGCTATAGATGGCCGCGTAGAATCGCTGTTGATCTTGCTTACCGGAGCGGACGTATGTCGCCGTCGTTCTCTCCGTCCATGTACCTCACACATTTATACTAGATACGAATCAATGAGGACCAGTTGCATCATCTTGGTTCAAATCAACGCCAGATAATCCAGAACATGTGCCAGGTACATATGCTAGGTTAAGTCAATATCAACTTTACGGCACTTATGCATGCAGTAGGAGATTGATCGTCTCAGCGAAAGCCTGGATGAGCAAGAAAAACAATTAGACGTGTTCTTTCTCGATTACTACATAGCTCCGAAAGATGGTCCTGAGTTTGCGGGACTGTCGGAGCGTCTACACTCGACCAGAGAAATGGTTTGACATTCATTTAGTCTGAGTACATGAATAGGTCTGACCTAATTTGCGATCCAGAAAGATCAGACAACTAGACAACTGCAACTGGCAAATGCTACCAAAGACACGTACATTGCAGTGCGTATACCTATTCAGTGTCTTGATATTACTCACGAGCATTTTGTCAGCACCAACGATCTGCTCGGGCACGAAATGTCTTTCTGGAGCTCTATCGTCAAGTGTACTGTAGTATTAAGCAGGTATGTAGATCAACTTTCTGCGATGTAACATAGCCAATTCTTTTTTTGTCAGGACTCTACCTGTCAACCTCCTTCGCTACCTATTTTCTGCATTGGAAGCATGGACTACACCCAACTTTTGGTGACGAATAAACGACACCGAGCTCCGGTGGTTTTTACTGATCTCGAAGATGTTTGTCTCACCTCTGGCTAACCGAAATATTATTGCTCACAGTCTTCCGAGTCTAGACTGGTATTCCGCAATTGTGTCGTTACATTCACGATTTTGGTTGCAAGAAAGCGATCTCAGATATCAATGCTCACGCGCACAGGTCAGCTTTACTATGGGAATCAATTGAGAGCTACTTTCTTTCTTCACGGCGAGATTCGAGGCTCGCAGCATATGAGGATGCAGCAAGAGGTCTGATGGAAACTCTCAAAGATGTCAGTCATGAGATTATTCTATAGTACGAACTTACTAATTCAAGCAAAAGACTGTCGACGAGATATGCAAAACTTCAGGAGGCAAGATGGACAACAGCGTAAATGAACTGGAACAATCTCTCCGAATTGAAGCTGAAAAGGTGGGCATCAGTCGCATCACACTCTCGTTTGCAATGATTGATTAGTATTCACGAAATATTGTCCATCCACTAGGCATCTGAGCGCAGTCTCAACACCATCAAGGTGCTCGGAGAGCATCATCAATGGCGCAGCTACCGTACTCTTATGCGCCGAGAGGGTGAATGGCGATCGACAGATCTCAACGAGGACCTCACCCTAGGCATATTAGAGGGTAATGCATCAAGGTTTGTCGCTTAGTGACAGTGAAGCTGCTCATCTGAATTGTCGAGAAAGTGCGTGGCACAGGTTATTTAACGATTTTCTGAGAACAGAAATCAACTCACTTGTTGTGGTAAGCACCATGGCGCACCGCATAAAATTTACGATTTATTGACTTGATTGAAGGATATCTCGGATCGTTCCAATGAGACAATCAGAGCTATCAGTAAGTAGTCTACTCCATGAATATGGCAACCCAAATGTCAGCCTCATTTCTGTGTAGAGAATCGAGCCCAACGAACGACAGCAATCGCACCACACATCGACAATGCATGTAACTTTATACACCCATTTGACATCATGAATCCTGCACGAGACCAGTACATGTCAGCCATTTTGACGATGCAACGGTAAGGTCTTCCGCCGTCGTCACAATCTGTTTACATTTCAACCGTGTCATCGCAGGGACTTTTGTGGGTCCTTGAAGGGACTTATGCGCGTCGCATTGGAGGACCACTATCGTGTTGTTGGAAGGGAATCTGGTGTGGGAATGTTTCAACGGATGAAGGTGGGTAAAACCCCAACTCCTTGTGAAGATCAGAAATGTTGTCTTACAATAGGCCCAGGATCTAAATGAGGAACAATTCAGTCCAAAGAAGGCTCAAGAGTTGTATACTGGGCTCATTGACCAGGTCATGACAGCTGTCCGAATGGCAAGGAATAAGGGGGAAACAGCACTCGACGAAGCACTTGCCCGTCTGTATGCAATCATTGAACGTTCTCTTGTTTGTAGGTTACGCTGCCTTCAATCTGAACAGGCATCAATTGATTTTGATGTCAGGTGTGCAGGGAGATGATCAAATATGCAAGACCACGCGGAGGAATATGCAGAAATTCCTCGACGAAGAATATAGCGCACCGCTGGCAGAGGTGACGATTATCACGGATAGGTACAAAGAGCACGGCGACACAGCGCTAAGATGGTGATAATAGTAATCATATATCAATATACACATATGTAGCAGTGAGGTTGGAATCATACATTATGATATGGTTTGGATTCAGCGTCGAGATTCACCTTTGCAAATACCCAAGATCTTAGGTACGGACGAATACATACCAGTACAGATATATCAAAGTATGGACAGAAACATGAAAAAAGCGAAATGCAGAACAAGAAAGCAGCCAGAACTCAAATGGATGGCGTGTACAATACGCGCAGGGGGCTCTGGGAGCGCGAGCGCGAGTGCAGGTGAGAGGAATAGTATGAAGTGAATGATAAAAGCATAGACAGTGAGAAAGTTTAATGTCATAGTAGGTTCGTCAATCTCTGGCGCATGCGCTCCCGCGAGCATGGGACGACATATAAAGAGAATGCGGGGAGAAAACCGACGGCAATTGTGTGAACGGTTGTGGAACTAGTTCCGACATCTGCGAAAACTCCTCAGGTGATGATCGTAGCCGGTGCGTTGCATCACTGGTGTTGCTGAAGCTGGGAATCGGCTGGCTGTAGATTGAACATCTCGATACAAAGATGGACTGCTTACCTATATCGAAAACGACTGAAGCAATGATTATCGGTAGTCCGGGAGCAAGCTACGGAACCCACCACAAAGGTTACTAATGTGACAGTGTTCCCACCAACTCCATCTTATGATGAAGTCGGCGATGTCAGAGGTCTTAAAATGATTGCATGGCCAGTGATAGCCTTGCGCAGAACTAATCCTCAGCTTGTCAGTGAGTTGTACCCGTACTACTTACATGACAACATTGGGGCCTGCGTCGATGCATTGCTATGATTCATGTGAGTGAAGAGATTCGTCGAGCATACGACTTGTCCGACATAGAAGATTCTCGGTGATTGACATTAGCCTGACCTATGTCACGGCGAGCGGATATGAAAGAAGCAAACAACCAGCGTCGTCAGACGAGATTATGAGGAGTGGAAGCTTGGATCACTGTGCGTTATTAGCTCGTTCGCGAGTCTATTATTCATCTAGCGACGAACCATCATGCAAAATCCGCAAACGAGTCACTGACTCCTAGAGTGTATCAACTGAACTCTGGTTGGGATGAAGGGGATGTGCAGATCCAAATCGGTCGGAAAAGTCTAATCTCAGCGTTTGTTCAGCGTTATTACTTGTACAACCATGCTTACACCTAAAGTATAATCTAATGCAGTCCAATCCTAAGGTTGTCTATCGCAAATAAAATAAAAAAAGCGTCCTAAATAGTCGGTACGATCTTCCGAATATGTGCTGGAACGAGTGCAGCAGGTAAAGGCGTAATCTTGTCAAGTGGGGCGCGTTTTGCAAGCGCCAACAACGTCAACCTCAGCTTCTTAGCTACAGGGTCCTCCTCCGCCCCATCCAAATCCATCGCATCGTCCTCAACCTTCACCCCATCATTTTGCTGTACCTTGCGGTCAAGCTCCTCTAGCGCTTGAACGGCACACTCCAATGCCTGTTCTAAGACTGCAGGACCCTCGGGAATTCCAAGGTCACTTAAACCAGCTTTCTCCAACTCATCCGGAGTTCGGATAAGTGCTGCCATATCCAACTGCTCGTGTTGTAATGCCTGTATCAGACGGAACACCGTTGGCCGGAATGTGAGGCTGGCTGCCATTTGTGCTTCCATCGCTGGTGACAGAGGCTCTTTCAATACTGAGTGCAGATATGCCGCTGTGGTACAAAGCAGCTCGTGCCGGCCACGAGTGACGACATCAACTAGATGTTGCTCCACGTATCGAGCCACGGACGTGCCAAGGGGGTGGGTATGTTCCGTCTGGCGCTGTGTCACGTAAGCGGTCGAACAACTTCGGAAAGTAATGAAGGGTGACTCACAGAAATCTCTTCTGGCGGGCGAACAAATTCGGCTATGCTTCTAACGTAGGCGAAGCCATTAACTCCACCGTATACCACGTCTCGTACGTAGTCCCATGCCTCCTCGGCTTTCTCATCCGTCCAGTACTCGCTGTCAACCCCGGCTTTCAAACTTCTTGTAATGGGGCGGTTCTCAATACTGGCTCGTATAGACGTAGCCAGTCTCTCTTCGGAACATGCCGACGTACCTAACTCTGCCCCCAACGCCGCAAAAGAACCAAAATCAGATGGAAATGAATCGCGTTGGGATTCTGTCGACTGAGGCTCTTCATCTTCTTTCTCTTTTAGTTTTGCCCGTGTTGAAGCATTGCGGACAATCGTCCAATGCCTACGTCGTGGTGTGGATTGTGAAGTTGAGGCTGCAAGAGTGGCTAGCGTTGGAGAGGGACGTGTGGAAGGCACATTAACTGGACCTGGAAAGAGGGGTTGCGTTGTATCATCTGTTCGAGGAGAAGGGTAAAGTGGATTAAGTTGAGGTTTAGATAGCGATTCGGGCACCAAGACATTGAGAAGGGAAAACGGATCTTCCACTAATATACCGTTAGAAATGTGCAACACGTATGAGTAGAAAGTTTCGCACTCTCTGTGTAGTCGAGACTACCGTCATGGAGATGGGGTAGGCCCTCCTTCTCGATTCTCAGGCGTTCTTTTTTAGTTCTGTAACGCTTGCCTTGGCACCAAAGTAACATCAGAAACTTTGACTCAAAATGCTGCTCCGAAAACAATACCTTTGATTTTCAGTGCAACCATCATTTTTGCCCAGTCAGAGCCAGGGGGAAATGCCCCAACACCTTCCTTGGAGCCAGGAAGTCTCCCTTCTGCATCAATGCCCTCTGAGATACCCGCTGATGCACCCTTCTTGTAAGGTCCTCGAGGCCCACGCCTGATATACTGTTGGGGAACAGAAGACGGGGTGGGCGACGCGGCAACTTGACTTCCTTCAATCTCTCTCGGAGTGGATGTCGTGATATGATCGTCGTCTTCATCAATATTCAAAGCAGCATCCTCATCCTGCTCCACATCAATGTTCCAATCCGTCTCGTATTCAATAACATGCGCAGATGCCTTGGCGATATGGTCGAGTCCCCATACTTCAAGGCGTTCAGCTTCCGTGTGATAGATCGTTCCGGGAGGATTGAATATTTTGGCATTGTTGACGACTAGGCGGAAATCTGTCTGAAGAAAGGGGAAAAAAAACGTAGAGTTTAGCTTGTGTCGCGTGATGCCCCCTCTGCAAGGGTTCCATCCAACCATGCAGGCTAGCCACCTTGTTTCTTTGAAATTGTTTGTGTGAAAACTTAATTATCTGAATCGCAAGACCGATGGAAGGCGTGGAGACGATCCACTGCAGCAGGGTTGAGGTAGAGTATTACTCACAGTAAACTCTTCCAATGAACGGTACTTTCCCCTGGCGACTTTCGTAGACATCGTCCCAAGATCCATAGGATGTTTAATCAGTTCAGCGTATCCTTGAACTCGTGAGGGATCCACAGGGGAAATAAAAAATGCATAATCGTCCTTCCTGTAATGCCACACATCCATCAGTATGGGTATAAAACAAAACACCCCTCTCACAAACAGCAACTCACTTCTTCAACTGCCCAATCAGCTTCGCCAATACCTCCTTCAATGGCTTGAGCTTCATAGGCCTTGGCGCTTTCTTCATCTCTGCATCCTGCATGGAACCAAGGTTTTTCAGTTTTGACTTCTTTCCCATCTTCGCGGCCTTAATGGCTTTGAGTGAGGGCAAGATGAGCGTAATTCCAGATGGGACATGACCGTTCTGCCTAGTTTCGACAGCTGATTGCGACGTGGAGGCACCATCTTCATCTGCTGCAAAAGAGTCGAAATCGTCCATGCTCGAACAGTGGGTGTGTTGATTATGTAATGGTGCCCGAGATAAGCAGGGACGATGATCTAAATCTTAGCGCGGTTGGCGAGTATCGTCCATATGGCTTGTCATCGATACGTCGATGCATTTCTGGTTTCATACACGAGTCGACCCATTCGTGTTTCAGGGTGGGTTTCTATTTATGCCGTATCGTTTTTTTACCGAATCGTCCGTGTCCATCGCCAGGTAACGACTTCTTCTTGCATACAAATTCTACTTATTCCCGCACTAGTGAATTATTTCAAAGAGGTCGTTTATGGCTGGGGGATTCAAACGAACCTCCTGCTAAATTAGCGGAGGTTTGCGGTTTATATAGGTGGTAACCTCTGGGTCTAGGCGAGGTGACCGTCGAGCACTGAATAATCCCACTTCATTATGCGGTTACCGCGGAACCTATGGGATCTTCGTCCGTGTCGATTTGGCTTTTCTCACCCCAGCTCCACAGCAGTACTGGCACGAGGCTGCGGACGCCGTGTGTTGTTCTGCTATAGGTGCGATGTGAATTTCAAAACCATAACGCTCGACCTCAATTAATATTTTACTATGACAATTCATTTTATAATCAGCGCGGAAACCTATTCAAATGGCCGCGGAGTACCCCGAGCGAAACCTCAGGTCGTTACTTTCAAACGGAACATAATTAACGCGCCACCGCAATCGGTTTCAAATTCCAACGTTGTGGTGGAGGTGCTCCTCAGGGTTGATGATACTTAAATTTTCCACAGGTTGATCTTTGCGTCGTGGCGCAGTAATTTTACGGGGAGATTGCCGTTGATTAACTATCAACATTGTCCCTGCATAAGCCTCATGCTTGACTATTTTTTGGGCGTCAGGCTGTATCTGGGTTCGAGTTGGATCCGTTCTCATCGTCTTCGGACTTGGCATCGTGACGCACGTTGCAACGCTTCACACCGGAGCGGTGAATTCGCGGCTATCGAGGTTTGGGTAACTACGTATGGGTGCGCAAAGGAACAAGATTACCTTGGTTAGGCATACGGCGGTGATTGTTTACATAGAAGGAGAGGCGACGAGCTGTGCATGACTCACATGTCATGATGAAGTGTATACGACTGCGTCACGACGAGTGAGACATATATGAGAAAGTGAATGAGGGTGCCGACGGGTGCCTTTGGAGGTGTAGACTATGTATTTTAATGTTATGAATGTCATGGTGATTAGTTGTATCGTGGCATCGCGGACTGGAGTGGATTAAAGTTAATCGCGTGGGGTATCGGACGATTACGGGATAGAATTCCCATGGACTAGAGTGAAATGAATACTTCTCGATATCATTTTCACAGCCACGGAGTTTAAATGAGGAATTAATGGACCTTTAATATGAGCCGAAATAGGATTGTTCCTGAAGAAAAAGCATGTAACTTTTTTTTATTGGTAAGAAAACGTTGCCGGGTGGAGGCGTTCGGGAATGACACGTAAGGAAATCGGGGATATATACATAAACTACCTTTACAATTGTCAAATTCTCAAGTTGACCGTAACCCGACCCATTCATTATCTCTCTCATTTCAGCTTCCAAGGTTGTCCATGTGTTCTTAATTTCACAACTAACCAACACCTTTTTTCATTCATTTATTTCGTTTTATTCAATGTCTACTCCGACGACGGCTAATATTCCATCAAACTGTCATACGCCCTCTCCGATTCCTTCACGACGCATTCAACACGAGCATCGACTTCCTCATCACGATACCAACAAACGTACACGAAGGAGCAACTCAGAAAATATGACTGTCGAACAACCTTCTTCCGCCTCTGACTCTTCATCACAAAGTGGTATGGCAGACAACGAAACAGAGCCAGAACAACAGTCAGAACTATCTTCTCAAACCGCTCCAGCTCCTAAGAAGAAACGCACACGCACTCTCACGACTCCGCACCAATCTGCTGTCTTACACGCACTCCTCGCACAGGTATATTTCTTCCCTCACAAACCAACCTTATCAAGGCGTCTAATTGTTTCCTCTAGTCTCGCTTCCCGACAACAACAATGCGTGAGGAGGTAGGCCGCCAAATTGGTCTCAGTGCTCGCAAAGTCCAAGTATGTAACATGCTCATGTGAATATCATACCTTGCTCACAAATCTTCATGACAGATCTGGTTCCAAGTCAGTTCTTCCAGCTTTTTCCGTACTCTTTTGTTGAAACTCATATCGATTCGTGATAGAATCAGCGCCAGAAAGCCAGGCGTCCCCAGAGTGATTCTGCACCGTTATCTCGTCCAACTCATTTTGGGCCCTTCCCAGGCGCTCCGCAATCAACTTCTTCCTCCCATACAGCTCTTGATGTTGGTATGGCGGAATCATTCCCCGACATTTCAGGAGCTTGTGCTCCGCGGAACCCCGTGCCTAGATCAGGTCCGCCACTTGACCCTGGGCTTTCAGGTCCTGGTATACCCGGACGGTGCACGTCACCCTACCCCACCTCTTCAGAAGAGTATCCCCGCATTGCAGCGAGCCCCGACTCCACCTCATCAATGCAAAACCGCAGCTCTCGCGGCCTTGAGGACTTTCCCAGCCTCACGCTACGCGAACCTGTTCCCCGCATCCTTGCGTCACGCTCATTTTTAATGCACGAGGGCGCACAGTCCCCTCCCTCCTCGCGAGTGCTCCCACCCATTCACTTTAGTGCCTTGGAATCACGCATCAGTACTGACCCTTACATGTCACCAACGTCCTCACTACCTCCCTCTCACCTATCTTCTACCAGCATTATGCACCAACACGAGCCCACACGCCACACAGAGCGCACCTCCACAGTGACAGGCATCCCGCCTCCTTTCGCACTGCAACCCCAGCCGCAGTGGGATCCGAATAGCTTTGCGCCATTCACCCGCCCGGAGTTCGCTTCATTTTCGAGTCCATCAAGGTCTGGGAGATTCCTCTCCTCTGAATCTCGTGATCGCTTTGCTCCCCACGTCTCCCCAGAATTGCACAACACAAGGGAATATCATCTGTCCTCAGGCGAGCGCCAGCTCACCTCGCCCTCAGTTCTGCGTCCGTTCAACACTTTCCGTGATATAATCGACCCCAGAAGGTACCCTGCACGCGAGTCATCATCTAAAGACGCCAGCTCCAAGCGCTTAGACGATGACGAACCCCGCCGGAACCGTTGATAATCTCTTTCCCCACCTGTGCATAATGCTGACGCTG
Source organism: Suillus fuscotomentosus (assembly GCF_016647785.1). Lineage (NCBI taxonomy): Eukaryota > Fungi > Basidiomycota > Agaricomycetes > Boletales > Suillaceae > Suillus > Suillus fuscotomentosus. Next base: position 23,299 of record NW_024539769.1, read on the forward strand.
ACGCTTTTGCGCTCCTTTCGATTCACGATTGAAATATTCACGCATTCCATGAAGAAAAAAATGACGAGTTTCCCTAGCCAGCCCCGATATACCATGCTCGTTCCTTACCGCAACCACCGTACAAAAGTACAACTTTTAATCACTCGTTTTTTTCCCGCGCTCTCGTTCGTTTGCGTTATTGTTGTCTGTTCGATCGTTGCCGCACACCCTTTTATCCATATCATCTCTCCTGTCTTAATCGTCTATCCCTACGGAATTCCGTCATACTAATCTCAGTACAGCCTTTATAACCACTGTTCTTTTACCACTTATATGTCATTTTTTCGAGCGCTTCCCCATCTTCACAGAACTATCTCTATTACCACTATCTTCAGCATCTTGCCAAACAATACATTTAACTTTGGCATACCGAACTCCATAGTTCAACCAACGCTACCGATTTGATACCTTGCAGATGCCAGTTACTGTTACTCAATTTTAACCAATTAATGCTAATTCATTACCCGGCGCGACTCTGAGAAAGTACTATAGATCTAGGCGTACGCGGTACTACTACTTCCAGGAAAAGTTAAACAGGGCTGTGAACGGGAGAATTCCGTTACGCGCGCGACATCGTGTTGCGATCCATGCACCAAGATATCTTGTGAAAAAAAAGATGCAATCATATCAGGTTCAAGATCAATGGAACCATCCACTAGCTGGGTGAGGATGTACCCCACGGTCTTGCAACTAATGCCCCCGTCACCTTCTTCTCCCAATCTACGCAAAATAAATGAATTACAATTCAATCGCAGTGGCATTGGAACTGCTTTTGATCGCCGCAAGACGGACGCGTAATAAGGCCCGGGTTCGTAGCCTCGTCTCCAGCGCAGAAGCTTCCTCACCCCCGGAAGGACGTGTCAACGGGGGATCTACAGTCAACGACACAGAGTGCGAGGTCGGGGTCGCAACATCTCTCTGGGCCAGCCGTTGCTCCCTTTCAAGTCTCTGCAACAACACTGCCCGCATATCTGTGGAAGTGCGTATTGATGGTGCGGTTGTTCTGTTCCTAAATTCATATGTCGCGACTTCCCGACTGCTACGCCGGATATGCTCCGCCACATCCAAAAGGATATCGACGTGATTAGAGTTGTGCGGCACTGAAATAGGGTTTAGATTTTGGGGGAGTCCCGATGAAGAGGCGGGATGCGCGTTGACGGTTCTAGGATTGGTGACGAGGCACGGCGATGTGTTGGTGCACTGTTCTTCTTTACCTTTGTTTCTGTGTTTATGTTTATCTGTGCCTCCGCCCGGCGTACCGCACGGACAAGCGATAATTTCCTCTCCAGCTAACATATTCCTGTCATCGGTGCATTTAGCGATAGAATCGGAAAACAAGCTCCGGATCCTTTCGCGTTGATGCCCTGCTGCCGACGTACGTTCTTCCCCGAGAGGCATCAATACATCTGAGCGCCGCTCGAGAGAAGGATGAGAAGACAACGAAGCAGGCGGCGCATTGGCAGAAAGGTTCGACAACTGCGAAAGAAGGACAGGCGTATGATCACCACTGCTGCTCTCATCACGGGCATCTCGGTGACCTGATGGATGAGGTAAAAATTCAGGAGCGACATCGTTCTTCCGTGCGGTTACGCCTGCGAGATGCTTGTTTCTCGATGGTGTGGGTTGGGAGAGATGAGCCTGAACTGATGCTAGTAAAGTGCGGTTTCGAGGGGGGCGACCGGGCGTGCTCGGGCGTTTATGCGACGTAAAAGCTATAGGCTCTGAATCAATGTCCATCTTATCAACAGCATCTACTGGAACATGAGCCGGTGCGGGGAGGACAGGGGAGGGTCTAAGATCGAATTCTACAGGCGTATTGAACTTCCGATTTCCGGGGGTATATGATTCCGCTGTCTCTTTGGAATCGATGACAGCGTTCGGCACAAATTCTCCTGTTATGCGTGGTAACGTGCTACACGAGGCACGTTCACTCTTGGCCCGAGGAGGTGTGTTACGACCTTCTGGTTCTTTTCCTTTTGCCTTTGTAGAAGTCGTCAGCTGCTCCTGAGTGTTGTCAAGGTGACTCTGTCGATCATTGGAGGTATCAGGTATATCTCGACGCTCGCTGACGCTGTGAGTTCGTCGAAAGTTCCTGCGATCTTGGGAGAGATAGTCTGAAGAGCTTTCTTGAAGGTGGGTTGCAGGAGGAGTTCTTCTGTGCTCAGGATGCCGGGTTGGGGAAAGAGGTCGAGCTGACGGAGATTGGAATCGGAACCGATGATGACGGTGATGGGGCGACCGTGATCGAGAACGGGAATCATAACACCACCGATTCTCTCTTTCCTGCTCGTGGGGCGGAGGATCTGGGGAGGTATCATACTGTCCAAATTCAGCACGGATCCCCGAGTTCGTTCAGAGAAAGGTCACACCTGCACTAAATTGTCATAAATCGATAAATCACGGCCACTCCGCATATAACAGTATACCTCTAGGACCAAGTTAGAAATATAGAACAGAGTTACATATGGATGAGAAGAAACCACTGACCATGTGCAAAATGTTCGGCATTCGGGTGCCTCTGGCCTTCGGTATAAGGAGTGTCTAGGTCTAGGAACTCGGAGAGAAGTTTGACGGCAGATTCAGCTCGTATGTCTATTGATTTCATGAGAGAAACGATAAACGTTGTGAGGAACTAGAACATATGTCAGCGATACGAGTGAGGCGCGGAGTAGCCCACAAACGACTACAATAACATGTACCTCAACATCAAGATTTTGCCAAACGCGCAGTTCACGACGGAGAAAGATGGTGGCTCGACTGATCATGTCTGGAGATGCTGCAAACTGAGCTGGACTGGGGTAAGGACGATACCGGGTGAATGAGTTAGACGCGACATGCTGGGCGAGATGAGACACGTGTGTAATTACAGGAAGAAGCACACACCTTTGCATAGAGATGACTTTGGTACACCAAACGTCTTCTGGCGATTGCTCGTTCAAGTTCATCAGCATCGTGACGATCCCTGCGGCCCCAGTAGCGATTCCTACGTGCCTGTCGGGCAACTCGTACACGAGATTCCCCCGTTGGTAATAACTGTGGTGACGAGGAGCGTGGTGGGGGCAAATAATGTTTTTGATAATCGAACTGCGAGCGTATATGATGTATAAGATATTCACCGATCAACTGGGAGCACAATGGACACTTTTGTGATTGCTCTAGAAAACATGGTCACCAATTGCTGGAATAGAAACGGGGCGCTGGGCTAACCTGCCCAAATAGAAATGCATTCAAAGCAGAACTCATGGGAGCAAGTTGGAATGACAGTTCGATCAACCAGGGATTGCAGACAAATAACACAGTGATCATGACCTAGGTCTTCATCATTCAAAGTCAAAGGGTCATTCGACAGCGGCGGAGAGGTCGGAGACGACTCGAGTTGAATGCGCTTAGAGCTAGGCCTGGTAGGGCTGGTGCTCATTCTAGGCAAAGTACTAAGTAGTACGAGTTGAGTATGAGTAATTATCAGACATTCAAGCAGCAAAAGCCCCGGGAATCAGTTGCTATCCTTACATAATCAGGTACATCATAACGGTTCAGTTACTCCGCGGGAGAGTTGAGAATACAATTCATCAAGGCCAGAATCAAGACTTCCCAAACACAATTGACTCAACCGTCAATTTCTTTCAATTCTTGATCTTCTGCGCACTGAGCTGTGTTTCCCTGTGAGCGACAAAAAGCGTTGGAGTTGGTCGGGACTCGTCTAAATCTCGTTCAGAATAACGCAAGGACGATATGAGTTCATTAGCCCTCCTAGTGACTGAATTGCAAGTGTGTTTGTGTTCACGACGATAATCCGCCAGATCCACTTATACCTTCGTCTAAAGTCCCTTGCTAGCGAGTCCAGGAGAAAGCATCCAGAAATACGCGAGGTATGACGGAAAGTGCTCATCCCATGTACTGGTGTCCTACTATGTCCATGCAAAAGCAGCAGAGAAGTCGCTTGCCATACTTAGGTCCTCTCCGGAGCAAGCGATAGCATCTTTGGCGTGTGGTACGTGATTCCGTTGAAACACGCCTCACTTGCTTCATTGTTCACCCACAGACAGCGCACAGTCAGATGATCTTCTCCGTCCAGTGTTCATGGGGTGTGCGACCAAAAACGCGAAAGTCGTTGCCATCTCGTTGGGGTCGCTGCAGCGCTTGATAGCCCTCAAGGCTGTACCACAGTCTGTTGTCCCACTCATCGTAAGCACGATGAACGATGCCATGAGCCAAGGCGTGGACATTCAACTTCGGATCCTGCAAACCTTAGTCTCTTTGATCACTAATTTTCCTTCGATACACGAAGAGCTCCTGGGAGAGGTACATTCTGTCTATACTACCTGGTACCTATCTGATTACCTGTCAAAGGCATTGCTTCTCTGTTTTAAGCTGCAGGATTCTAGGATCGCGGTAGTCTCTTCAACAGCAGCAGCCACCCTACGCCAACTGGTCATGTTTATCTTTGAAAAAATGGTCAACGAGGATCGTCAAGAGAACGGCCACACTCTGGAGCTGTCTGAGGCGACGTTTCTGAACGGTAGCACCAAAGCGTTAGGGCCTTGTGCCAAGGATGCATTCTCTGTCTCCTCGCAAATTCAGAGAGACCCAATCTCTTGAAGCTCGACTGCCTACATCAGACCTTCGCCTTGGAGTTAATTGAGAGTGTACTCACGAGCTACCACGAGCTGTTCAGGAAGGCAAGTTTGTCAGTCCCATTTAGCTAGTCCATACTAATGCTCGTCGCAGCACGCAGAGCTTTTGATGTTGCTGCAACACGACCTCTGTCCACTCAATCTGACATGTCTTTCCGTTGACACTCAGATTCACGCGAGTTGTGTCCTTGATCTTGAAGCAGTTCTCATTCACAAGAGCAGCCAGTCGTACAAGTCAAGTATGGTCCCTCACGTCTTGATTCGCCCTCAACAGATACTGCGAATGTGTCAGACGACTCTCAGGACTCGTACGACTTCGAGAGGGTCAACCTCGACATCGGAACAACTGCCCCCGGGGTCCTGGTTCCGAGGGAGCGATTTTCGTTTTGGTGTTTTGATCTTTTGTTCTTGATATGCTTCAAGTATTGACAACTTTGCTGTAGAGCCGTGACAGAATCCTGAAAATAGAACGGCGGACCCTAGTTAACAACGACTTCCATTTTCTACCTGCATACATGTAGAGCAATCGCAAAAGTGTCCATTGTGCCACCAATTAATTGGTGAATAATGATGTCATACACCATATATGCTTGCAGTTTGACAACCAACAACATCATTTGCCTCCACCACGCTCCTCGTCACTACAGTTATTTTTCAACGGGGGAATCTTGGGCACGAGCTGCCTGATGGGCACATAGTGTGAGGCTGTCGCAGTCAACAGCCGACACTAACAGACAACAGGCAACAAGTACGTGGATGAGCGTATGGGATTGAGCGGTATGGTAAGAGATAAGATACGAACAAAGGGGCAAGCAGCTCTATATACTATACGGTGCAAACACCGAACAAACAAAAGACGGTGTCCAATCAAGATGCGATTCTGTCACGTGTCGTAAGCCTCAGGCTTACACTCTTCCCCATCATCTTTTTGATCTTTCTTCCTCCCAGACGTCCAGCGCTTCACAATCCTCAACATCCCGCCGTGATAGCCATTCATCATCCGCTTCGCCAAACCCAACCCAGCGAACCAAATATTTCTTTCCGCGTCCCACCTTTCTCTCATCAACGATCCGTTCAATGAAGTTCTCGTGCTGACCGTCTTCCGTCACGACCGGCCCTGGTCGAGGTTGTTCGCGAGATGGGAAGAGGTCTGCGTCGTTCTGGCGATAGGGACGCAATTGACTGATATGAAATGTTGGGAATATGTTTGGCGAATTTGGCAGGTCCAATGTGTATGTAGACGTTTCTGGATGTGCGTCGAGCACGAGGTACGGTCCGTCGTACCTGGGCATAAACTTGGCCACCCTCTTGTCTCCTTTCTGGATATATTCGCGTCTGCGATGCTTCGTGGCCAGCAACACACGGTCTCCAATCTTGAAGGTTATTGTAGGTGCGCGGCTCTTGTTAACATGGGTCGCTTGCGAGGCTTTGGCCGCAAGCAAGTTATCTTGGGCCTCCATGAGGTCATGTTTGAGCTGTGAAAGCAACGCGACGGCCCGTTGTTCTTCTGGCACGGTAGTCACCTGTGACTCTTTCTCCTCCGTAATGGGGGGCAGAACGCGCGGCGATCGTCCAAGATGCAGTTGAAAGGGTGAGAAACCGGTACTGGAGTTAACGGAATTCATGATGTGAAAGCGCACGCGCGCCAGCGCGCGCACCCAGCCCTTGTGATTTCGGTCGACGTAGTATCGTAAACATTGGTTTACAGTCTTATTGGTACGCTCGCTCGCACCATCGGTTTCTGGATGATACGCCGAGGACATCTTTAACTTAATACCAGTCAGTTTATGCAACGCCCGCCAAAATTTAGACAAAAAGATCTTATCGCGGTCGGAAACAATTTCCTTTGGCAGTCCGTTTTCACAGTACCAGTTGTCGAAAAAGAGCGCTGCAAAATGTTCTGCGCTAATATTGTCCTTGCACGGTACGAGCCTAATATCAGCATTTAAGCGGTCAGTCATCGTAATTAGCATGTTAAACCCGCAGTCGTCTGGAAGCGGACCAATGAAATCGATAGCTACCGAGTCTCCACGATCTTCAGGAATTGGGAGAGGATGCAGAGGGCCGGCTGTCGCGGTCGTCTTCGATTTGTTTCTCATACATTCAGCGCAGGAAGGAAGGTAAGACTCCACCAGTTCTTTCCTCATATTAGGCCAGTAATACGACCCTCGCAGGAGCGCATAAGATTTATCCGCGCCGAAGTGTCCAGCCGCGTCATGAGCAGTGTGAAACAACAGCTCACGTAGATTGTCCACTCTCGGTACCACCAAGCGGTTCCCGATATAGAACAGTCCTCCTTCTCCTTTTCTCAGTCCTGGCAACGAGTCTATTAGGCCATATAGTCTCCGACACCACGGGTCTTCTCCATAGCCCTTGACAATCCTCTCGCGTAAACCAGGCTCATTCTGAATTGTCAATACGGCTGCGCACATATCACCTTCACTTCGCCGTGACAACGCATCCGCGGCTGCATTGTCTTCGCCTTTGATGTAGTGTATGGTCAAGTCGTACTGCGACATGTATTCGGCCCACCGCGCTTGCCTTCGAGAAAGATCCCGTTGTGTTGCGAAGTTCTGTAGCGTACGGTGGTCAGTGTAGACCTCAATGTGCGCACCTAGTAACTCCAGTCTCCATTTCTTCAGTGCGCGTATGATAGCAAGCAACTCCTTTTCATGTACGGGATAGTTAAGTTCCGCAGTCCTTAATTGCGTTGAATCAAACGCCACTGGTCGTGCTGATTCGCGCGTCGGTCCCCAGGATAGCATTGCGCCAGTTGCGTAGTCCGACGCGTCGCAAGTCAAGTATATTTTGTTGTCCCCTGGATTGTCGTGGTCAATTGTTGTGAGGCACTTCGGACTCACCACAAGCTGTTTGATGGCCACGAAGGCATCTTCGTGTGTCTTGGACCACTGTGGGAATTTCAGTTCTGCAGCCTTTGTCGTGAGGGCGTTGAGGATTCTGGCGTGTTTGGCGACGTTTGGCAGGTGTTCCGCCAAATACCGTACCATTCCTAGGAACGATCGAACTTCGGTGGCCTTCTTTGGTCGAGGCCAATCTAGAATCCGGGCCACCTTTGATCCGTCTGCTTCAATTCCGCGTGCCGAGATGTGATGGCCGAGGAAGTCGATTTCCGAATTGAACAAGGTAGTTTTCTTCAGCGAACAGTAAAGGTGAGCTGTTCGTAATGCGTCCAGAACTTTCCTGATGTTCTCCTCGTGTTCCTTCATGTCTTGCGACCATATGATGATATCATCAAGATAGACGTGACAGATGTCACCGATTAGATGTCTTAATGCGGCGGTCATGCGCCTCTGATGAACGGCCGGTGCGTTTCATACACCCATCGGCATAACTGTCCACTCGTACTTACCCCACGGCGTATGAATGGCTAGGTACTTCATGTCGTCCGGGTGAACTCGCGTCTGGAAAAACGCATTAGTCATGTCTATTTTTCCGAATACCTTACCCTTAGCGCAGTCTTTTAGAATCTCGTCAATACGAGGCAACGGATGATTATCCGCGACGGTGTTAAGGTTGAGTCTCCTGAAATCGTTAACCCAACGCGGCAGAACAGTTGGGTCTGGTTTAGGTATTATAAACGAGGGAGATGACCACTCGCTATCTGAGTGCCGGAGTCGTCCGCTTTCGACGTGTGAGTCCAACAGCGTTTTCCAGGCTGCCCGGTATTTCTTTGGACAGTCGTACGAGCGGAGTTGCACTACTTTGTTAGCGTCTTTCAGGTTTAAACGAAACAATACATCACTCGGCATCGTGTCATTGTGAGGAATATCCGCGGGGAATCGATCCTTATACTCGGCTTTACACTTAGCATCCAGGACCTTAAGTTGGTCTTGGTACAACAGATCGTCGATGCGCGACTGTATTGCGGCCACGACGTCTACTCCATTGACCGGCTCGCATTCGTTATCGACAATATCCTTCAATTCAGGGAGGACCGATTTGAGTTCGTTCACAACCTCTCTCTTCGTCCACAAGAGGTCGGGTCCCCATGATCTCCTTGCCCGCGGTTTTACAGGAGGGATTTCCACAGGCTGTAAGAGATCATAGTTAGCGTCTTTAGCGATACATGTACGTAGCTCGTGATCAACCACAATTTGATTGTGTTGGAGGAAGGGTCCTCCCAATAACAAGGGCGTACAAAGATTAGGGGCCACAATAGCCCGTACAGTCCGTGATCTGTAACGAAGGTCCGTAGAAGTACATGAAAGTTTGACGTATTCTGAGAGAAGAAACTGCTTCTTGTCCTTTGCGAATGCGAGCGACACCGGTAACGGCTTAGCGAGCTGACGACGACGTAATCCGAGGTTCTTGGCGAGATCTTCACCAATCAGAACTAAGGAAGAACCGTGATCAATCAGTGCTGACACTTTGACAGGAGAAGAAACATTGGGACCGTCTACCAGACAGTCCCACCGAAGGTGAGGGGTTTGTAGCGGGGCGACGCACTCATCGTCCGAGTCAGTGCCGTCTCCTAACACTGTGGACGGCATGACCACGGCGACCGTGTCGCTCTCTTCCTCGATATCCACTGCAGCGACTACATTCTTCTTATTCTTCTTAGCGGCAACTGCTGCGGCCGTCAACGTTTTGTAGGACGCTCCGTCCGGAAATCCCTTTGAACAGCTTGACGAAGTGTGACCTGCAAACGGCTCCCTACACTTGAAACAGCCGTCGTTCTCCCTTAACAGGACACGTTCGTTGTCCGTGAGCGAGGGGAGTCGAACGAAAGGTTTCCCTGTACCAGTGCTCTTGGAGCTACCCATCGACTTTCCGGCAGAACGGTTGTTAGAGACACTCGAACCTGTCTTCTTATCGACGTTAGAACGAGCGCGTTCCGCGCGCAGAGCATTCTCAACGGCCTCTTTCTGTCTTGCCAGATACCGTAAGCGTTTCTCGTCGAGGAGTCTCACCACTTCGATCCATCTCCTGAGGTCGTCCTCAACGATGTTCTCGGCATGGTAGTCAGCAGCTAGTTCGACGTTCATGTGGGATTCCAAATGATACAGGACATTAACGTCCGTCAGGTGGGAGCCTGTGCCTCGCAGGAGAGTGTTCTGGCTCTGCACGTCGATTGCCCACTCACTGAATGGGCGCTGTCCCTGCGTAGATGCTAACATCTTACGCCGAACGATGTCTGCCCACCCAGAAGGCAACCACACACGACGCACTTCCGTCATATACTCCCTGAAGGTCATGATGTCCATTTCGTCTTGATTCGTAAGGTACCAGTCTTGGATCCTGGGGTCTTGCATACCCCAGGCGACTTTCTTCACCATCTCGTCCTCCGCAACGTTCTTGTGCATGAAAAATTGAGCGCAGCCCATCTCCCAAGAACGTAGAGCTTCGGGCGTGATTTCACCAGCTGTGAGAAAGGGCGGTTTGTTTCCAGCAGTCTGTTCTACACGTGCGACCTTGGACGACATCCTTGGTATTGTGTGTGAGTTACGGCTAGAGTCAGTTGAGTCTGAGTCAGTGGATGTATGCGCGTCGTTTAAGGCACGCGGTCTCCGACTTTCACAAGAAGATGCGATGGTAGTGAGGGGGGATACTTCACGTTCAATAGTAGGTGACAACGGACCCAGCGAGTTGTTCTCAGGTGGGTTGTCGTCAGGCGTTGCTCCAAGTCTGGAGCGACTCCTTGTCGTAATAGACGACGGAAGGATAGGGATACGCGTACGGCGGGGAGGCAGTTTGTGTAATGTAAGATCGGGTTGACCTACAAGGTCAATACCCAACGGTTCAGTTGGTTATGTAACGGTGCGGTCGGTGCGGTGACAGAGTTATTACGCTCGGTCGAACGTAAAAAAAAAGTGTGAGGCTGTCGCAGTCAACAGCCGACACTAACAGACAACAGGCAACAAGTACGTGGATGAGCGTATGGGATTGAGCGGTATGGTAAGAGATAAGATACGAACAAAGGGGCAAGCAGCTCTATATACTATACGGTGCAAACACCGAACAAACAAAAGACGGTGTCCAATCAAGATGCGATTCTGTCACGTGTCGTAAGCCTCAGGCTTACACATAGTAGGAATCATCACTGGGAGGGCCGGTTACTGCCTTTCCTCATCTCCGAGTTGTCTCCGAGTCTAATACCATTCTGCGTTTATTTTTGTATGCGCATCAGTCTTCTCCCGAGTCAGAAGTCGACCTCCTTGTAATGCACCAGAAGCAGTGAGTTATACTTACCATAGAGGGGATTCATCTAGTAGCCGTATGGCGCGATCAATATTCAACGTTCCATACTGCTAGTGCAAGGCTACGGGCTATTGCGTACCCAAACCTTCCTTTTCCCGCTTATTAGTATCCACCTCGACGTTCCTGTATCTCCTTCCACCCACCGAACTCTGGTTTCGCTCGGAGCCACCCACACATCGAGACAATGTGTCAGCCCTCACGTGACGTGTCAGCTATAAATAATATCTGACCCGAATTGAGCCGAGCGGCACCACGCTTCCCCTCGGACCCACCCCAGATTCTGTGACAGACTTGTTCCCAGACTGTCCAGTGTCCACATCATTGATGTACAGCTAGACTTTCTGGGGAGGTTGATAACCCGGCACTTTCCGAACAACCACTTAGGCGCTACAGATACTGCCATGCTTGACTCGAGCATCTCTTCAGAGCACTGAACGCACTGGTCGAACCTAATCTATCGATGGTCAGTCTCCTTCCTACCATCAGATCTGTAAAATCTGAGGCGCGCTGCTAGGCAACTGAATCATCCCCGCAAGTGCTCGATCATGTCGCAGCTCCCACACAGTCCAATACCAACACCCTACCAGCTGAGACCCTCGAATTTGCACACCGAATGTTTGAAGCTGCACGGGGGGGAAATACAGAGCTCATTCTTCAAGCAGTCGACAAGGGCTTGCCAGTCAACCTTACAAATGAGAAAGGTGCGTCCGAGTCATCGGCGACATATGTCCCATATCCCAGAATGACGTACGACACATTCATGTAGGAAACACATTATTGATGCTCGCAGCATACGCAGGCCACGTGGAATTGACTAAAGGACTTCTGCAACGGAAAGCAGATCCAAACAGGCTCAACGATCTTGGTCAATCTATGATCGCGGGCGCTGTGTTCAAGTCGCACGATGAGGTTGTGCGTGTTCTGGTCGAAGCTGGCGCAGATCCGAGGATAGGCAAACCCACCGCGATAGAGGCAGCTCATATATTTGGTCGGAAGGAGTTGATGGAAGTACTGGGTGCAAAGCAGGGTGACATCGGCATCGATGTGCCCACCCCTCTTAGTGCACGTCCCGAGAAGTGATCACGCTCAAGTCAATTTGAACGTTGCGATAGATAACCTGTGCTACCCATTCAAATCGATCGTGGCAAGTTCATAGATATTAGGCTTCAAAATAAAAGAACTCTTGCAAAGTAGACGAAACCATCCATTGCTAAATCGTGCCCATCTTGGAGCGTCCGCGTGAAGGACGACTTGGATAAACAAAATAACGCGAATATAGTACCAGTGACAGTTCTGATGACAGCAGGTACTCATACGTGAATATTATAGGTCCAGTCGTAAATCTTGACTAAGTAGGCACGCTGCCTGTTTGGTAAGTCCTGGCTTCGGCAGCCGTGATGGTCATACTAAGTATAATCACATTGATCATTAGTGCAACTATCGCGGCTGTCGAAGACCATAAGGTAACTATCTGTCGAAGACCAGGACTTGCCAAACGTGCGATTTTGTTGCCCAGGCGGCGGAAGCTATTCTCTGATGTGTTTAGAATAGTTCACAAAAACCATTCTTAATACATCGGAGAATACATCGGGCTATAATATTATAGCGAGACAAGACAAGCGGGATGAACGAGACGGTACATACCTCAGCGTTAGGAACAAACAGATGAGAAGTAGCGAAACCGAAAAAGGAAATATGACCAGGGGCTTCCGGGGCTGGCTTCAGATGACAAAGTGTGACCTGCCACTCCCTGACCTTCCCTGACGCAGCCACCGCAATAGCTCATAGATTCGGTTGGAAGGAGTTGATGAGAGTATTGGGTGCAAAGCAGGGTGACATTGGCACTTGTGTGCCCACTATACGCGCTAGTGAGAAGCGAGTGCTCAGTAGTGTTAGGAGACAATAAGTACTGAGTACTGAGGTGTCAACGAGAGACGCGACGGCATATATGTACCTGCGGAGATACTTAGGTAATGTAACACCGGAGGATCGACGAGCGGAAGTGCCATAAGGCGCAAAAGTCAAGAAGCAACGGACAGTATGGTACCAATAGTGTGATCAAGATAACGAGATAAAGGAAAAAGGGAACGAGGAGTCTCACCCACCCCTCTTAGTGCACGTCCCCAGAACTGATCACGGTTAAGCCAGTTTGAACGTTGCGATAGATGACCGGGACCTGTGCTACCCTTCCAAGTTCATAGATATTAGGCATCAAAATAAAATAACTCTTGCAAAAGTAGACCACACCATCCATTGCTAAATCGTGCCCATCTCCTTCCCGAGAATCTGCAACGCCTTCCTCGCAAGTGTTCTCGCATCTATCTCTATTGCATCCCCACCTTCTTCCAGAGCACCAATATGATGCCGTAGAACATTGCCTCTTCTCTCCTGGTTGATCTCGGGTGGTGAGGAATTCGCAATCACCCATGTCGATGGCGTCTTCCGAGGGATAGAAGCGATTTCACACAACACCGAATAAAAATAGAAGATATGAGCCACTGGCGACCGTTTCACCACATCCGCAATGAGTGCAGACGGTGAAAGACTGACATCAACGGCTAAGCAGACGTTCAGCGCAAATCAGATTATAGAGCAAAGGAACAGGTACCGGGTTGAGAATCACTGAACTTCGATGGCGACTCTGACAATGCAGCCCACAGGGTTCCTGACCAAAGCTGTAAATCCAGGACCTTACGGAGTACATACAACAGTTCGTCTTCACGAGCCCTGTCAAAGTTGGTTCAGCGACAGAAAATAATGCGACATGATCACAATTTACCTCGGGAAAGGCATATTTCCGCGAAGAGCCTCATCAGCGACATAGCTCACCATAGTAGTTTTGCATCGATCAAGTAAGGTCGGTAGACAAAGTGCAGCAACTCGTTTCCTTGAAGACTCTTGATCTATGAAAACAGTTAGCGCTGGAAATGCGCGCAGAATGATTGGTTTACCGCTTGTAACATTAGAGCATATCAAGAACAAAAGATCAAAACACCAAAACGAAAATCGCTCCCTCGAAACTAGGACCCCGGGGGCAGTTGTTCCGACGTCAAGGTCCATCTTTTCAAAGTCGTGCGAGTCCCGAGAGTCGTCTGACATATTCGCAGTATTTGTCAAGGGCGAATCAGGGCGTGAGGGATCCATACTTGACTTGTACAACTGGCTGCCCTTGTGCAAGATCTTGGCGAACTGTGCGATGAGGTGATCAGGGACTCTCGTGTCTCCCAGATGTGGCACGAGATCAATCTCCAATGAGCTGATGAGAGACAGATCGAAGTTTTCCTCCGCTTCCTGATCTTCGAGTGAGAAACTCTCTATCGCAGTGCTGCAAACGAGTTAGCTGTGGGGTGCAAGAGAATGACAGAACGAGAAGGAGATAAGGATAAAATGCGCACCAATCAGCCAAAATGCCACCCCGAAAGACTTCAATGATTTGTCGCCATATGCCCTCAATTCGTGTATAAGATATACCTGTATTTCATGATTAGATGAAGTCAACTAGGTCGTTAACTACGTACGATCGCCGAATGTTGCCATCCTTCTGACCGAGTCAGTGACTATACGGAGGAAACTTGTTGTAGCAGTCTTCCACAGAGGAGGATCTTTGCCAAACTTTGATGGAGCAGGACACTCGTACTTTAACTTTATCGGTATTGAATAGGCCTAAGCACGAAATCAAATGAGCATTCGAAAATCAAGGACATCATCAATGACACATACCGAGAAGATAGCTTCCAAAGTCCCATCTTCATAGATCTCGAGCTCATCCTTGAAGCGCATGTACAACTCAACGATAAGCGGCATGACCTTCTTGGACAACGCAATGTACGTGACTTGTTTTTGAAACGATGCCGCAATAGGCGTTGCCGGGGAGGCGGGAGACAAGATGGGCACATGAAAAGCAGCCAGAAACGGAAGTGTGCTGAATTCTGAGAGATCTCGTAAGATGAGAGATGGAATACCAGATCCCGTTAAGTTGATATCCGCGATGGCGTCCAAGACCACTACCTGTCATGTTAATGAGACGATGGTGTTCAGTGGATGCTCAACATTCACCTACCTGAACGGGTGACAGACCATCAACATCCGGGCGGTAGTCCGTCGAGTCAGGATAAGTAAGAACACCTGTGCATGGCTCAGAAAAGGAGACGACAGCAGAAATAGGGAGACATGCCCTTGAGAATTTCCATCAGACGATTGAGGCGCTGAAGCGGCCATTCCTTCTTCGTCTGGGTCAGACTAATGGAACGTGTGCTCCGTATGACGTCGACGAGAGCAACCAAACTCTCCTGAGTAAATGCACGGTGGTGCTGTGTCGTATTCGTACTCGGAGAGAGCTGGGATCTCTCACCCTGGAGAACCATGCTCCCTATGTCACTGCACGCCATCCATACGCATTCCCAAGCTTCCGACACTTTGGCTTGCAGAGAGGCGTCTGCGCCAGAAAGCGCTTTCACCACTTTCCCCAAACAAAGTAATGCAGGCGGACTCAAGTTTCGACGGTCCAAGGATACGGTATCATGAACGTGGGTAACAAACACGGACCATGCTTTTGAGAAGGATTCTAGATGCATGATCTTGACGACTAGGAAATCGCTGATAATAGATCCAATCGACTGCAATGCGAGACTCTTCGATTCGTCCCATGCATGTTCGGGAGACTGCGCCACCAGACCAGAATTCAGTAGAGCTCCGGGCTCAAAGGCACTGCGCCGGGTTTCGATAGATATTGTGTCGAGTAGCGGGAATGTGATCTTCCATATGCAGTCATTCCACGTATCCAGCGTAAGCGTGGCGCCATAAAGTTGCATTGCACGGAAAAGGGTCTGGATGGCGCCTACACGAACATCGTGCCTGGTGTCAGTACAGAGACCTAGAACTTCCAGCAGCAGACACATCCACAGAGCGCTATATTCCGGCTCCATCTCTGCATCCTTCCGCTTTGCCTGGATCGAATCCGACACACTCCAGAGAAGGCTTTCTGCAGCAGTAAGCGCAATGTTCGTGTCGGCTTGTCGACCGAATTGTCCAAGGGTTTTGATGCAAAGCCGCAAGTCTTCAGGGGATAATACAGACACGGAGTCACAGACAAGTTTGAGGGACTGGAAAGCGATCTTCACCAGTGCTGTGTAGCCGCGGTCGCTAACATACCCCAGAGGCAGTGGCTTTAGACGGGGCGTCTCTTGAAGCGATAGTGTGCTGATGGAATCAACCGACTGAGATCTGGAGAGAGCTGCGGGTTTACAGATGCTCCCTAGCATCTCAAAAATGCTGCCCCACCCGACGATAAAAGTGTGTCCGGACGCTTGTAGAATTTGGTGCAGGGTCTCTAATCCCATTCGCCGGAGCTCAATATTCGTGCTCGTCGCTGGGACGTCGGATGATGCGGGTACTATCTGTTTAGATAGAACGTCGAGAACGCGACGCTGAACTTTAGCCTGCAGGTCTCCAGTGGATGACAAGTTACGGGGGACCACGGTAAGAATTTCGTCGAGGACGCGTGCCGCCTGCACTCGTATTGACTGCGGTGCTGAGGAGAGACCCATGACCCACAGAAGATGATTTGTAGTAGTGTTCCATGCGACCTCAGGTGCACGATAGATGAGGCGATGGAAGTTTAGCATCGCTACTGAACCCAGCCGCTCGACACCGAAATCGCCCTGACGCTGAGAAGATGTTAGATTGTGACGCACAAGGATCAACCCTGACTTACCAGAGTGCGCGGCAGATGAATTCCGCTGACCCGCCTTCTATGAGGAGAAATCGGTACAGGACTCAAGTAATCCTCCGACTCAGTCAGCGTGCTCCCATCAGATTGCATCCCAACCATCTCTGAGCTAAGTTTGCAGAGCGCGGTGACAAAGTCCTGAAAAGCTGAATCCTCCAGGTTTTTGGACGCATCGAAGAGGCGCTGCACAGCAGCAAGCACGCTCTCTGAATCGATATCCATGAGGAGGGGATGACGAGCCACTTTCCCCTGTTCAGTGGAGCTCATCGCTGACACTGATCGACTGGGTGTCATGGGTGTGCTCATCCGCCGGTTGGTAGATGCTTGCGACGCTTTGACGTTCAAGACGTAGTCCGCGTTCTGTAAAGCTTCCAGAATACCATACCAGCTCTCTCCCAGGCTGCCAGCAAGGAAAAGGGCACTGGATACCAAGACTTTGAGACATGCTAGATTTCGCTCGGAAAGTCCTGGAGCCTGGATAGGTGCTGTCAACCCCAAGTTATCTGTGAAGGAAGTTGACGTTCGTGGTGTCGGAGGTTCAACGTAGGATTCCAAGCTGGACACTACTCGCGAAGGTATCGCAAATTTGGAAAGTGAGTTGAACAATGCATCGCGAGGAGTACTCAGGGCGAGCATCCCAGCAACGTTCGTCAAAGCTTGATAGCTGCTAAGAACGTCTATGAAGAGCTCGTCTGACAGATTTGTCGAGATAATAAATGAGAGGGCTGCGAGAAGCGCAGGCCAGCCGTTCTCAACCATAGAACGCACGATGATGAGGTGCTCAGTTGCATGATCGTCCTGCGGGAGTGTGGAGAGGTCAAGAGCGGCGGGTGCGCGAATGACAGGCTCGCCAGCCGCTCGAGGACGTTGAACCATTATGGACGTGTACAGTGGTCCAGTGAATGACGCAAACCCTTCGCATAGGGAGACAATACACTGCACAGCGAGAAGGTAAATGTATGCTTCGGGGATCGGTGGCGAGTCCGCTTTATCTAATTGATCGATGCTGGTCAGGAAAGATGGTTCAGGGTAGTCCGTGAGATGTGAAATGAGGACTGTACCATTGGAGCTTCATGGCCGAGTTCTGCACGCTTAGACCAATGCCAGACCCAATTATCCCGACTACTCCTGACACGGTAGCACTTGCAGCCGTGGCGACCATTCCAGCAACCCCACCCACATCCAGACCATAATTGGATCCCGATGGTGCAGCACTATCACCCGTATGAGAAATTCCGACCCCCATCATCTGCGCGCTCACTCCGAGTAGAGCGGGTTTCTCAGTAACAAGGCGTTTCAATGCGACTATCATAGAGCTGAAGACCTTGGAGCCCGGCTGCTGCGCATCGTAGCGATCCCATATGTTTCGGACAAGCTCAGCATCGCTGCATACCCTGAAAAGAAACTTGAGTGCCAACTTTGGGGTGTCAAGCTTAAGACATACCCTCTCATTATCTCCATCGCAAGGACCCTGGTCCATATTGGTCGTGAGCCAGAATGGTCCGAATTCGACGTGTCGGAATCTTCTGAGATCATTCTTATGAGAAGCATCAGGAATACTTCAGCTTCCGTCTCTAGCTCGAATGAGAACTGCTTCAAGATCAAGAACACAACTCGTGTGCATCTCAGTGTCAACGGAAAGACATGTCTGTCGGAGAGAGATTTCAGAATGAGTGGACAGAGATGGTGTTGCAGCAACATCAAAAGCTCCGCGTGCTACGACGAGCATTAGTATGAATTAGCTAAATGGGACTGACAAACTTGCCTTCCTGAACAGCTCGTGGTAGTTCGTCAGTACACTCTCAATTAACTCCAAGGCGAAGGTCTTATGTAGGTAGTCGAGCTTCAAGAAATTGGGTCTCTCTGAATTTGCGAGGAGACAGAGATCTTCGAAGACAGAGAATGCATCCTTGGCACAAGGTCCTAACGCTTTGGTGCTACCGTCCGGAAGCGTCGCCTCAGACAGCTCCAGAGTATCGTCGTTCTCTTGACGATCCTCGTTGACCATTTTTTCAAAGATAAACATGACCAGTTGGCGCAGGGTGGCTGCTGCTGTTGAAGAGACTACCGCGATCCTAGAATCCTGCAGCTTAAAACAGAGAAGCAATGCCTTTGACAGGTAATCAGACAGGTACCAGGAGGTATAGACAGAATGTACCTCTCCCAGGAGCTCTTCGTGTATTGAAGAAAAATTAGTGATCAAAGAGACTAAGGTTTGCAGGATCCGAAGTTGAATGTCCACGCCTTGGCTCATGGCATCGTTCATCGTGCTTACGATGAGTGGGACAACAGACTGTGGTACAGCCTTGAGGGCTATCAAGCGCTGCAGCGACCCCAACGAGATGGCGACTACTTTCGCGTTTTTGGTCGCACACCCCATGAACACTGGACGGAGAAGGTCATCTGACTGTGCGCTGTCTGTGGGTGAACGATGAAGAAAGTGAGGCACGTTTGAATGGAATCACGTACCAGATGCCAAAGATGCTGTCGCTTGCTCCGGAGAGGACCTAAGTATGGCAAGCGACTTCTCTGCTGCCTTTGCATGGACATGGTAAGACACCAGTACATGGGATGAGCACTTTCCGTCGTACCTCGCGTATTTCTGGATGCTTTCTCCTGGACTCGCTAGCAAGGGACTTTGGACGAAGGTATAAGTGGATCTGGCGGATTATCGTTGTAAACACAAACACACTTGCAATTCAGTCACTAGGAAGGCTAATGAACTCATATCGTCCTTGCGTTATTTTCAACAAGATTTAGACGAGTCCCGACAAATTCCAACAGATTTTCGTCGATTACAGGAAAACACAGCCCAGCGCGCAGAAGTTCAAGGATTGAAAGAAAATGACAATTGAATATTGAGGGTCGAATAATGGATTACAATTGTGTTTGGGAAAGTACTACTATTATGGACGCTTGTTGACAGTGTTGA
The DNA here is from genome assembly GCF_016647785.1 of Suillus fuscotomentosus. Lineage (NCBI taxonomy): Eukaryota > Fungi > Basidiomycota > Agaricomycetes > Boletales > Suillaceae > Suillus > Suillus fuscotomentosus. Next base: position 42,851 of record NW_024539769.1, read on the forward strand.
GTCTTCTATGAATCAAACATTGACCATCATCGTAGTAGCACAGAACTCAATTCGATCGAACAACTGCTTTATATTGCTAATATCGGTAAAGGTAGATCATCATGTTTTCTATTGGCACGCTTTGCTTTACCGAGGCTGCAATACCCCAGCCCCATGTGGTTCTCAAACAGAGCCTCGGTGAGTCAACCTCACCGTGGTCTTGCGGCTCGCCGTTAAATTCCCGGGATCGATGAGCACTCAACGTATCATTTTCCTCACACTAGCAGGTCTTCGATGCGCTGGTGCAGTTTCAGCTCTCTATTAAGTGTGTATTCACCCACTCCATTGCAGCTTTGCCCTCCAGACCATTATCTTCGATCCTTCGATCCTTCGTTCTCAACAATCTTGCATTCAGCCTTCGAGACAGATGGCTGCAGCAAGGCATCACGTTTGACCTTGATGAGGCCATCGAGCACAATCGGGCCGCACTGGGGCTACTCCCCCGGTGTCATTCCAATCGAGTTTTCGTCTTCGTAACGTGGTCGATAAATTCACTGAAGACCGATCACCGCAAATCTTGCAGCTGATCATGCAATGGGATGATGTCATCACACATATGCGCATGCTTCTCCACTTTTCACGCTTTCTCCTGCCTCCACTGTTTTCTGACCTCCAGACGGCCGCTGAAGATGGTCCAGTGATCATCCTCAATGCTAGTCAGCACAGCTGCGACGCCTTGATCATCCATAGAGTGGAAGATCATGTTCATGTTTCGCTTGATATCACACAAGTCGAAGTGTCGGAATTCTCCGAGGAGTTCCAATCACTCGCAGAGCAGTCTGGGTCTTCTGATCATCAACTCAAGCTTGTCGGCATCCTTCGCAAGCTTTGGAATGATATTGTTGACCTCGTGGTCCAAGCTCTCAGGGAGTCAAACGTTCGCCCTGGTTCTGTATCTGGTGTTGTCCCATTCCTGAGTTCACGCTGCTTCCCATCCATGCAACAGGACCATACGATAAGAGGAGAGACAATTTTTTATCTTCTCTTACACCCCCACTTTGGCGACTCTTATTCGTGCGAAGACAGCATGTTTCTCGAGATGCGTCCTCGCAACATTCTGTTGCCATCGGTCAAGGCAACCCGGTGAAAGGGAAGGAGCTTAAATGTGTCGCTTTCGAGCTGGCCGTTGTTGCTCAGCACGTTGCTCTCATTGTCTCCTTCACATCCCTCGAGGATGACAACGCAATAGCCAATGATGCACTCGATGCACTCAATCATAATCAGTGGCTCCATCTTGCCTGCCATGGAATGCCGAATCGGACACAGCCGTTCGAGTCTTCCTTCGCCATGCACGACGGCCCATTGATGACCAGGGACATCACCCGATCCAACTGGCAGAACCCGCAGTTTGCTTTCTTATCGATCCATCTCGCTACAGCTATGCAATTCTGCGGATTTCGCAGTGTGATTGGTTCCACGTGGTCTGTTGACGACGAGGTTGCTCGCCAGGTCGTGTCTGCTTTTTACCGTAACCTGATTGATGATTCGAAAAGATTGGACTGCATGCGCGCTGCGGTAGCACTGCACAAGTTCATGAAATCGTTTCGCAAGAAGATTCCATTAGAACAGCAGATTGTATTTGTTCACATAGGTGTGTAGTTAGAAGATTCACTATATTATTACATGTGTTGTATATCAAGTTTTCAGTTCCTTGCTCTCCTGTTACTTACTCGTTTAATGACATTTCTGCATAATACTTTATTATTCTGTTCTGTACTAGTGCCACACACACCGTCAGATTGAATGAATCTGCTTCACTCCTGCGTCGTCACAGCTCAATTCATTGAGCGCAGCCGTAGCATTTGATTTGAGTGAGTTACCCGTGGGCTATCCTTGCTACCCCCGTGGCGTACGTATTTGTTCGTTTGTTCGGTTCTGATTGTAGATTGCTCCTACGGCTGCCACAGCAATGGTCGAGTTGCTCCACAGAGGTAAGGTCGCGTACTGAGTGCTGCAGACAGTACTGAAAGTCCTCGATAACTCGCCCTGGCACGGTTGCAGATGCCGTTTGGTCACTTCGTTCGAAACGTGCAACGGGCCGCACGGGTAGGTACATAATACAATTTTCATCAGTAAATAGAACACGAATGCTGGGAAAAAATAGAGGTAAAAGTGGTCATCAATAGGTATGAGAAGCCATGCTCCACTCGTTTCAACAACTTGGGTCGTTGATGAACCACTGCCCATAGACACCCCAGATCTAGAGCTATGTCAGATAAAATTTAGGAGCGATGGCTCAATTGCACGTACGCTATTGAAGCACGAGTCCGCACCAGAGAATTCCCGGTCTAAGAAACGAGCAGGCGTTGTCGCACAGAATTCCTTATAGTCTGCGTTGGCCGGTACGTTCATGAGATGTTGCTCAATGTGCTACAATAAAGATCAAATCAAGTCCCAGAGAACAATGCATATGCTTCTCACTCTCTTGTGCGAGCCCTTAGCGGTACATCCCTATGGGGCAGAGCGGTGAGTTTAGGTGCAAAGTAAAACTTTAATCTTACCCAATCCCTATATCCACTCCAGTATGTGACGCAGTCTGGTTCGTTATATTTGACGGCGAAATGACCAATTACCGTACCTGAACGCTACACCAAGTCAAATTCTATTATCAGGACTAACGAAAAACGTCAACTAACATATTCACATCTGGAGGGAAAGTGAGGCTGGCCATGGACAACCACTGGAGTACTCGTGCAGATATTCGTCCACTGGCGGCTCCAAGGTGAGACATTCATTTCTGCTACGTACTCCCTTGTTGCATAACTGGTGCAGGAATGAGATTCAAGATTGGTCCAGGCAATCTTATCGGGGGGCGTAGACGGGAGGAAATGAAACACCCCCAAAATGAATATAGCTCCGATAGTTATAAAGAAGTAACATGCTACGTCATGGTTTTGTCGAAGTCTTTCTCTCGACAGGAGAGGATCGGTTTCATTGGACCTAAAGATAAGTATCAACAACTGCCTATGCTTTTGTGCTATAGACATCGTGCCTGGGATGAATTCTAATCACCTCCATCAATGACTATTGTCGAAAGAGATGTGTGAAGAATGAAGGCTTACACGATCCGGGGAACGGGGCGCTTTGGTACCGCGATCGAGGGCTGGCGTCCATAACCATGTCCGTGATGCCCATAGTTCTGCGAATTACCGTTATGTGTATGTCCTTGTGCAGTAGAGTGAGAATGGCCAGGACGGAATGCTTGTGGCGTGGTTGAAGCATGTTGCTGGTATGGAGGAGGAGGACTAATAAACGACTCCATTAGACCTGAGAGTTGCGGCAGAAGCCTTGGAATCTTACCTGTTGTAATACGACATCTTATCTCTCAGTGTCTTGCAAGGTGGATTAGCACGAAACCAGAGTGCGCTAAGTTAGACGCGTGACTGGCACGCCGCACGGCCCCCAAGTTGCCACGGGCTTTGACGCGTATCATATTCAAGTTAAGAAGAAAGTATATTATGTAATCTGTACGTCTTGCATGTTGATTTCAAATTTTCAACGTTTCTCCAACCACTTCAGAATTTGTATCAAGACTTGATAAACGCATAAAGCAGTCATAATGAATTCGAAGAAATTATGCTTACATTTCATCTCTCATACGCAAGAGTCCAAATCAGCATATCATACTAAGGCTATCGACTCTGCAAACCGGACTCGGACGTTCAAGGACACGTAACTGTGACACTCTTTGGGCTTACAAGTTAGCCTAGTCTACGAGATTTTGGATGGCTGCGGAAGATATGGGATCACAGGACGTAGTCAGACTGACAGTCCATGAGAGCATGATGCAGGAACTCAGTGTTACCCGGCTGACTCAGTCTTCCACAGGTCGCGCCGTACTTGTTGAGCTGATCAGCCCACCACCCGGAGGACGTGTCAACAGGGGATCTGCAATTAACGACACAGAGTGTGAGATCGGGGTTGTAACATATCTCTGAGCCAATCGCTGCTCCTCTTCAAGTCTCTGCAATAATACTGCCCGCATGTCTGTGGAAGTGCATGCTGATGGTGCGATTATTCTGTTCCTAGATTCATATGTTGCGACTTCACGATTGCCACGCCGGATATACTCTGCCACATCGAAAAGGATATCGACGTGAGTAGAGTTGTGCGGCGATGAAATAGGGTTTAGGTTTGGGGGTAGTCCTAATGAAGGGGCGGGATGCGCGTCGACGCTTCCAGGGTTGATGACGAGGCACGGCGATGTATTGGTGCGCTGTTCTGCTTTACTTTCGTTTCTGTATGTATCTGTCCCTCCGCCCGGCGTACCGCACGGACAAGCGATAGTTTCCTCTGCAGCTAACATGTTCCCTTCATTGGTGCATGTAGCGATAGAATCGGCAAGCAAGCTCCAAATTCTTTCGTGTCGATGTCCTACATCCGACGTATGTTCTTCCCCGAGAGGCATCAACACATCTGAGCGCCGCTTGAGAGAAGGATGAAAAAACAACGAAGCAGGCGGCGCGTTGGCAGAAAGGTTCGCCAACTGCGAAAGAAAGACAGGCGTACCATCACCACTACCGCTATCATCACGGGCATCTCGGTGTCCTGATGGGTGAGGTAAAAATTTAGGAGCGACATCGTTCTTCCGTGCAGTTGCACCTGCATGATGCTTGTTGCTCGATGGAGTGGGTTGGGAGAGATGAGCCTGGACTGATGCAAGTAAAGTGCGGTTTTGATGAGGATGACCGGGCGTGCTTGGGGGTTTACGCGATGTAGGAGCTACAGGCTCTGGATTGATGTTCATCCTATCAGCAACAATGATCTACTGGAACACAAGCAGGCGCGGGGTGAGACTGGGCTCTACAGGCGTATTGAACTTCCGATTTCCGGGGTATGTGATTCGCTGTCTCTTTGGATTCGATAACAGCGTTCGGCACAAGTTCTCCTGAAATGCGTGGCAGCGTGCTACTCGAGGGATATTCACTCTTGCCCCGAAGAGGTGTGCGATGACCTTCTAGTTCTTTTCTTTTGCCTTTGTAGAATTCGTTGACTGCTCCTGAGTGTTGTCAAGGTGACTCTATCGGTCATTCGAGGTATCAGGTATATCACGACGCTCGCTGACCGCGCTGTGAGTTCGTCGATGGTTCCTGCGATCTTGGGAGAGATGGTCTAGAGAACTTTCTTGAAGGTAGGTTGTAGGAGGAGTTCTTCTGTGCTCGGGACGCCGTCAGGCAGGATTGGGGAAGGAAGTCGAGATAACTGAGACCGAGATCGGAACCAGTGATGACATCAGGAAAAACGCTCTTCTCAAATCGGATGAAATATGATACAACTTGCGTGAATCTGCGAGAATTCGATGGATTTGAACATTCGATCCATTATTTTAGTCCCTTGAGAATTTTCGACAATTGGATCTCACTTTTCGCCAATCAGAACAGAATTTGCGTCAAGCAGAACATGATTTTCAGGCAGTTAAAATTTGTCCAATGCTATCAAATGAGTACCATTGGATCTGAAATCTAGACAATACAATGTGTGACCAGTATCAGTCCTCCGCCATACCATCAATATCGAGGAACATGAGACTATCGGCTGCGCTAGGTTCTTCAGTCTTGCGCTTCGACCCACTACAACACGATGGAATCAGACAATGACAAGTGTCGAAAAAGATAGAACTCACTAGACAGACTTGTTGTCACGAGTTCCAAATACAAATCATTATTCGTTCCTTAATTCTAAGTCCTTTAAGCGCCCAGTCACAGCGCCTGTTCCTAAGGATGTGTTTACTGTTGAAGAAGTTCCTATTATTGCGTCTATTGTAGAATTACCAGAGTCACGTGATCTATCGGACAATGCCGAAGATACTGATGTCATGCCTCGCGACACTCTTGGAATGTTCCAGAGTCTTACTGCGGCTGCGGCACATGTTATGACATCATAGTTATATATAGAATCGTACGATACCTTTAATTATTCTGATTGGTTAGTTAGTTCATACTCAGTTTCGATCTCAGTTTCAATATGTGTATATAGGTAGCTCGTCGTAGTCAGTAGTTCTTTAGTTCAAACCTCTTGTATCTCCAAGTGAGCAATTCAAGACGTACCTGCTGCCTTATCCTCTTTGTGATTATCTTGTTGTTTGAGTCCTAGTCTCTGCCCTGCATTAATTCGTTTAAGGGGTTGTGACACTTGTACAGCGAGTGTACGAGTACGTGAAATTTGCGCTCGCTGGCCTTGAAGATGCCATTCAACATGCCAATCAATGTCCGATAGATCCTGCCGTACATGTCCAAGTTGAAGTCTCGGTCGAATTTTTCGGAGGAGTACTGCATAATGACGGAGCACACCTTGAATTGTGTGATTGATTAATACATATAACATACCCACAGCAATTAAAACATACCGCAGCGCTAGCAAGTGCCACCATCGCGACAGGCAGCTCAACCTCGTCAGGATGATCATCAATTGTTGATGTCAGATGGTCATGCCACTTTACTCCCGCTGCGAGCTCGTCGCTGAAGAATGCATCCTCGATGGTGTCCAAAATCGCCGACGCTTGAAATGGTTTGGTTCGGATAAGGTCCCCCTGTAATGTATGAAGCCACTGGCATCAGCTCAAACATAAAATAGACGATAAATCTTTGATGAACCTTCGCGTTCACCGGATAAATGTATGCATTGTTCTTGAGAAGGTCCGCGACCCTGTCATCAGCACCTTTCGTGAGACCATAGTGGCTTGCCACATGTGCTTGCGCAACCTTCCTGACGTTCCCGCGAATGGTGCCAATACGACCTTCAGGCTGCAAATGAGTTGAGAAAACAGTAGTAAACTCAAGGCAACATAATACACATACCACGGAAGATAACGCACGTACATACTTCGCATCCTTCGTAAGCCGTTTTCTCACATCTACGAATTCCTCTCCATCTTTCGCACATGACAAGAGTATGTCGGCCATAATTTTCCTCCTTTGCTGGAGGTCCAAGTACGCATTTTCGAAGAGGATGTGCTCGTGAAGGCAGGTAATTGAGGCCCGCAGCAAGTCCTGGATGTGAGGTTGCTGCTCGGTTAAATTGACCTTACCGGAACTGCTATATACGATGCGACAAGAAGGCAACCAGTCATCTTCGCGTGAACAAATAGACCGTGCTGACACTGCTTCATCATCTGCAGGTGGCCCACTGGTGGTGTCATCAACCTTGTCTGGCGTGCACCAAGTTGGTTTCTGAAACAACGAGTGCAGTGAGTGAATGTTCAAGAGAATCAACGAGACTCATTCACCTCTTGTTCTCTTTGCTTCAGGTATTTACTTCCTTTTGACAGCGCCCCTTTCTGATTGGCCTTACTGGTCTCTTTCAGCTTGGAAGAGCGATAGCGAGGGCCGGATTTCTTCATGTTAGTAAGCTGACTGTTCCCGGGCCCTATATCCTCCGCAGCAGAGTCCATGGTATGAACGGGGTCGTCATTGTCAGAGTCCGGTGATGTACTAGGGGGGATTGAGCTGAATGATGAAGCCGCACTGCGGCTGTCTAAATGAGAGTGTCACTTAAGTACTGGTAGGAGGAGGTTGTCACATACCGTCGTTATGTGTAGTAATTTGAGGACACTATGCAAATAATGAAGACACTCAGATGTAAAATCATCGATAACAATAGCACATACCTCATAGTCTAGGGTAGCCTTTAGCTTGTCACCAATGAGTCCCAGAATACTGTCATCATCTGATTCGTCGAGTTTGTCGTCTGACTCGGCTCCAGAATCAGATTCGGCACCATCGCTTCCATCAACCTTGAAGTCGTCTGAGTCAGACTCGAAAAGTTGCGCTGCTGGCTGTGGAACACTGCTCTTCCATTTTCTGTTCATAGGGTCAGTATTTTTTGGGCCCGCTATGGCATATAATAAATCAGTGTGAGTTCACAATAGACCAAACTCTGATGAAACTTACAGGTTCGTGCCTGCTTGACGTGTTCAGGCTCAGCCGTGCTCGATGCGGCCCGCTTTCGTGTCTTCTTGTCTGGCATCCAAACTGTAATTTGCTCAAGTGAGTCAGAAGATGTGGCTCGACTCAGACAGCCGTTGATGCGTACCTTGATTTTTCAGTGCTGTGACCTTGGATTGTCGGGAGGGTCCTTTATGCCAGATGTTCAGGCGCATTAGAAAAACAAAGCGACACTGAGAAAACGTACGACTCGGAGCAGACTGGGAAGCCAACACTTCTGGAGTAGCGGTGGCCTCCACACGTCTCTTCAGCTTGGCTGCACGCATTGCAGCAGCCTTTTCGGTCGGAGTCGACATTGAAAAGATCTGATAGAGTGAGAGAAAAAGAGAATTGGGTCAGTCGGATGCGCAACTGAAAAAATTGACATTGACACTTACAAATTTGGACTTCGAGGTTCCGAGGTTCCGCTATATTGAAATTGTTAGTGAGCAAAATGGATATCAGTCGTATGGTGAAAAGATGAGTGAAGATGGAATTAGCTGTGTCTGGGCCCCGTTCACCTCACATATTGACTATGAAGTCGCCCGGTGGGCCAAGCTGAGGGGGCAAGGTTCGACTGCCTTCTCAGATCTACTTAACATTGACGGTGTGAGTTTATGTTTTCTCTGGCAATACTATGGTACTGACTTCAACAGGTTTGCGAACGGCTTGGCCTCTCTTACAGGAATTCTCGCGAGCTAAACCACATTATCGACAGCAAAATCCCTGCCCACCGTCCTCGTTTTAGGCGCCAGGAGATCCTGGTTGCTGGCGAGGCCTTTGATGTATACTTTCGGGATATCCTACAATGCGTCAAGGCACTGTTCGGAAATCCGGAACTTGCACCTCACCTGGTATTCGCCCCCGAACGACACTATTCCGATGAAGACAAGACTCAGAGGATATATCATGATATGTATACAGGCAATTGGTGGTGGCATACGCAGGTGAGAGAACTAATACATGACTTGGGGCCTTGCACTAATTGAGTTGAATGTATAGAAACATCTCAAAAACGAAAAACCTGGCGCAACTATAATCCCCATCCTGCTCTCATCGGACAAGACCCAAGTCACGATGTTTTGAAACAAGTCAGCGTACCCAATTTACATGACTATTGGAAACCTCCCCAAAGAAATACGACGACAACCCTCTCGTAACGCGCAGATACTTGTTGGTTATCTTCCCACAACAAAGCTGGAGCACATCACCAACAAAGCAGCACGGCATCGTTGTCTTGCGAATCTTTTTCATGCATGTGTCCGTCACATTGTTGAGCCACTCATTGTGCCAGGCAAGGATGGGATGTCAATAGCCAGCGGCGATGGAGTCCTTCGTCGTGGTCACCCTCTTTTGGCCTGTTATATTGGAGATTACCCAGAGCAACTCTTGGTGACTAGGATGAAGACTGGAGAGTGTCCGAAATGTGATATACCTTTGACGGAGCTTGGAGCAAAGATCTACCTTTTGAGATGCGTGATTTGGATCAAATCTTACATGCACTCGCTCTCGTCGATGAAGAATCCGACTCAATTCACCAAGGCTTGTCGAGATGCAGGTAAGGTTTTTTGACTATGTTTTACCCGTTTCTGACTCTTGCACTCATTTCAGGAATAAAACCACTTTATCATCCTTTCTGGGAGGGACTCCCGCACTGTAATTATATAATGCAATCACTCCCAACGTTCTCCACCAGATATATCAAGGCCTTGTCAAACACCTTATCTCTTGGATCAAATCAGCTTACAGCGAGGCCGAAATTGATGCGCAGTGCAAATGTTTGCCTCCGAATCACAATATCCACCTATTTATGCAAGGTATATCAGTTTTGTCGCGAGTAAGCGGTACGGAGCACCAGCAAATATGCCGCTTTCTTCTGGGCCTAATCATCGACATCCGTTTGCCTGATGGGGCATCCCTGTTAGACTGATTCGCGCAGTCGAGGCCTCCTCGACTTCTTATATCTC
>NW_024539770.1:0-52040 GCF_016647785.1 Suillus fuscotomentosus
AGCCATACAATGAATGCCGCCAAATATGGTTGCCATAAGCACGGCAGCAAGCCGAAGAACCTTTTTGTTCGAATCTTCAATAGTGGTGCTGCCATCAAATGTTGGAACTCGAAGCTTTCGAGACGTTGGGATGTCAACCCAGCCTATCAGTTCTAGAATGGGGCGGAAGAATTGAGGCAAGTACCGAAGGCGAGCAAATTCATCTCGGTAACTGAAACTAAGGCAAACATAATCAGCAGCGGTAGAACTGTTGAGGCGCATACATACTCGATGTGATCCTCTGGCCTTGACACAGTTGACTTCCAGTACACTGGATGTGGACATCGCACATTGAGAGGCTTGTCCCACCACATAGCATAAGTTAGGAAACTGAGGACCGCAAAAGCGAGTGTCCCCACTTCGAGCTGAGTGGTTTCGAGGTGACAGACGACGCGGGTGATGAGCTGCATAACAAACCAGGCCACCTGAAGCATGACCAATGCTTTTGATATCGCATTGCCTTTGCTCTTGTCATGGATCTGGTTTGCTGTTATGGTAGGGACGTCGATACACTCGTCACGTATCAGTTTGAGAATGTATTCAGGACGTAGTGTAAGGTAGGGTTCTCCGTCCACATAAAGCATGAAACCACCCATCAGCGCAAAGAAGCTATGCGTCTGGGTCCATGTATAATCTAAGGATACGCATGAGTCAACGTTTAGTGACCAGGTGAGCATGAATGGGGCTTACCTTCCGAGTCGGACTCGAATTGCTTTAATTCAATCCAGCTTGTGACCCACCTCAAGGGAGCACAAATGAAATGCCAGAGAGACAACAGCACAGATAATATAGCGTTAACACACAGGATCAAGAGGCGAACGAAAGGCAAGCGGAGAAGTAAGCGAGTGAAGCGATTTTCAGTTGCAGGTGCTTCAACAAAATCCATTTCTGAGGACATGTATAGTGAGTTGTGAAATGCAGAGTTTCCAAAAGCACAACTCACCTTCAGACTCCGGACCAACATTGGGATACCCTGATTCTTTGAACTGTCTTGTAACTTGATGAGCGCTAAACGACTGGCGCATAGCCCATGTAACAATCATTTCAGGAGCTATGAGTGTCATTATCATCATGCCAAGTTGTCGCCGTATGATAAGAAAGGAACCACTGTCCTTCGGACTCGGGATATTAGGGTGGATGGCACTGTATATACATGCAAAAAGAGTGAGAACAGAGCTGGAGATGATGGTCCACAAGGTTTTGGTCGTGAATGATGGGACTTTAACACTGTCGCTGGTGGTAGTATTTGTTGTGTTTGTTGTAGGTGCAGCTTGGATCCCTCCAATGATGTAGAGGAAGATGCAGAAAAATACTAGTAAGCGTATTGTGGAATGGGTACATCGTATGCATCCTGTTCACTATTTGTATCTTACTAGTGGGTGTCGTCTCAAAGCAGCGCCGCAGTGTACAATGAGGCCCTGTATAGTACTTGCAGCATGACAGTGACAGCTGGGCCTGAGTCGGTGTCCTGAAACCTGATGCTCAGTGAAAATTGGTACAGATAGGCTCAGAGGTGCTGTAGTGTGAATTACCTTATTTGAGGTGTGTTATATGTACGCCCTGAAATGCTTGACAAAATGGCAGGCCATGAACATAAGAATTTCATGGGCGATACAGGACGACAGGTGTTGTGGCTATCCGGGATACGCATTGAGAGATTGATCACCAGTAAGCTTGTGGTGTTGTACAAGTAAAAAAAAAACGAAGATAGGCGGACGATGCGTAAGGAAGATGCTAAGCCGACATGACGAGCTAATGCCACGTACCCTGTATAAGCTCATAAAGAATCACATTAATCCAGAACGCCAAATGTGCACTTCCCACCTTGCCGTGCACCCACCATCTTCTCCTTCTCGCTTACTCACGTCTTCTAGAGTCTTTACTCCATCCACAGCGGCGTAGTTCACCAAAGACAATGATGATTTAATATTGAAAGCTTGCCAAGGCAAATGGTTCGTTTCTTGTCTTCTAGAGTCTTTACTCCATCCACAGCGGCGTGGTTCACAAAGACAATGAGGATTGGATATTGAATATTGAAAGCCTGCCAAGGCAAATGGTGTCCGAGTTAGCTTGATCATGAGACGTAACGTATTTTGGTTTGTTTACAGCGATATACATCTAAAAAACCAACTCGGTGGAAATATAGTTTGAAACTCTTGTAAGACTCTCGCGAGAGTTGCCGTTTTGGTTAGCACGAAATCTACTAGATTTCGTTCGTAAATACCTGGTTTTGGTTATGTTTGAACCCTGAGCCAAGTTTCACACATTTAGATGTGGGATTTGAAGATTATCAATGCGATGTGAGATTATCAGTACAATAAATGCGTTATCCAGTATTACTAGTACAATCGAAAACTACTATCTGATAGAATCTACGAGGGTGCCTGCGATGGTCCAATCACTAACACGTACCGCAAAAAGTTGTGAAACTGTACTCGCTCGTCCCCGGAAAGGTTGTTCATCGCACTGAGGATATATAGGAACTTGCGATTGGATCCCATTCCTCCAAAACTATCCACTTTCACCTGGACTTCGAACTGTTCATCGAGGCTGCAGAACGTCGCTGCGCCGGCGAGTGCCCACATGAACTTCAGATTTTCGATTTGCTGTTCCTCAGTCTCGCCGAGGAACTCTTGGTGCAACCCCTGCTAAACAAAACGGATAACGTTGCACATGATGAACGCATTCTGGAATTTAGCTTTGATTTCGACCTGTCCGTTCTGAAAAGATTGAGCTGCCCCCGACAACACACACGAACGAAAACTTACTTGATCGAAGCTATAAACGTGCATGAAAGCGAGACCATCTCCATCTTGTGTGATCTTTTCGATCAAGCGTTTGCGATAGGTGATAGCGGGTGCGGCAATGTGCAGTGGAGGGAAAAGCCGATATGCATGGAACACGCCCTTGCGCGCGTATTCAGCGAATTTGCCGCGAGTTGACGACAACGCATTCGCAACATCCTTACGATGTTTATTTGAGATAAAATCCTCAAACGTTGCTAATAAAACAAGTCAGTATGATGTTAATGGACATATGATACTCACCATTGGGTGCAAAGCAGCGTGGTACCGAGTCCCAGATGACCTTGTTCAGCATGATTTTCTTGGCGGCTTTGTCAATCGCCATCGCCTGTTCTCCAAATAACTCGCGCGTGACCAAATGCGTTGCCGTTTTCATGGACTGGCCAATGATATCATCCGATAGTTTGATGCGCGTGGGTTGAGGTGTTGACGACGTTACAGATTGCGAAGTTGAATCTTCGACTGCTGATGGTAGAGATTGGGTGTTGCCCTGCGGGCGTATGGCAGGGTACGGAACCATCCGTGGCGTAGGTGGCATCGCACGTCGGGCTCGCCTCGTTGTTTCCCTTGGCGGGCCCATCGTCTAAGTGAGTGGTAAGCAGGAAACGAATTGAAGAAGAAAAAGAACTTACGTGCATCACATCGGTTGGCGGAATCTCACCTCGCTGGATCAGCGTCATCTCCGACGCGCTCGTGCTGGTACCGGTACCTTGAAGGGGGGTACTTGAAGGGAAGTCGTGGTTGGAGCCTTGAGGTAAGGGTCCGTAAGAAGAGCCCTGGGAGGGGCCCTCCGAGGACGAAGCGCCGTAGTATTGGCCGTGAGGGAAGCGGCCGTCGAAGTCAGTGTTCTGCATACTCCAGCCATATGATGCTGCGAAATCGTCAGAGTCATCAGTGAACGAAAGTGTGATTGACTCACATGTGCTCCCACTTGATATGGGGGTAGGAACTCCTCCACTGGCCGCATGCGCATCGAAGTTGAACTGAGACATACGCGGCTGCTCAGTAGGAATGTGAAGTTGGCCACTTGCTGGTTCGCCGGATGGATTGAGGCCAGAACCGCGTGGCGGTTTGGGGACTTTAGCTTTAGTTTTTCGCTGAGGGCCACGCTCACTAGGCATTCAAGTTGGAGGGGATGTAAGAGTGCATGCGTACATTTAAGTTGCGAAACAACGTAACGGTACATAGGGGGAAAAGAAACACAAACTTTACACGATCTTTACAAACCGGGAACGCGTGACGAGCTGATAAGATGATTTGACAACAAAAAGCAAGGCCATTTACTAATGAAGCGTAAAAAGAAGGGGGGGGGGGCGTGGTCCGATAAGACGACTTATGAACGGGAGAAAAAGATATATGAACGGCCGGAGCGGGCGAAGCGCTTTATTGAACGGTCGAAGTGTGTATATGAACGGTCGAAGCATGTTACGGACGGGCGAAGTAAGGCGATAACAATCTATGAACAGTGACATGAGTGTCACTGATATTGATCAGTGAGTGGCGTGAACAACTTGGCAGTCACATAACATTGATAGTCACATACCATCGATAGTCACAACTGCGCACGCTGCTGGCCCGGCCACCCGCTGCGACGATCCTCCTCTTCGCCGAAATCGATATCGGAGTCGGTATCGGTATCGGTACCGGCATCCGTGAAACCACCACGCAGCGCACATGTGATGTTGTCCCTGTTTTGTGAGGTGCCAATGAAACGAGGGAGGTAGGGAACTTCGCCGGTAGACGCTAATAATTCACGTTTGGCACGTGATCCCAGGCGTTTTGAGATTATCTCTGCTTGGGTGGTGATGGCGCGAAGCATCTCGCATTCATCGTTGTAGACAGCTTGAATGTAATTCGTGTCATCATCGATTTCTGTGCGTTCACGCTCAGAAAAAATGTTCCTAATCTTCTTCAGCTGTTCGTCCCTCAAATTGAGGCGGTTTTTGTTCTCCTCGTGGAGCGCCTGATTAAACACTGTCATGCGCTCCGAGTATTCGACCTGCCATAACGATGTTGCCACCTCATGGCGAGCAGCCTCGCGACTAGCGAGTACTGCCTTGAACGCTTTGTACAAGGTGTCAAAGCTCATCCGTGAGAGACCGCTGGATATTGCGTCCTCATGCTTTTGGACATAGATCATGTGAGAATTTGCGAATTTCTGGAACAAAGAAAAGAAAAACAAATACCTCTTGCAGTTGTTCAGATGTGAAGTCTGGTTCCCGTACTCGCCCTGTCACGCGGTTGGCAAACCGAAGTTCTAGTGGAGATGGCCTGGGGGGGTATGGAATATGCCTCTTGGTCGACCTCTCACGCAGGTAAGCTACTCGAGAAGGTGACTTTGGGGACTGTAAAATGTCAGGCTTATACAACAGACTATCCTTTACATCAGGAAGGTACGGAATTTCTTCCACCGGGGAGAAGTGAATTATTGGAGAACCTGAGGGGTAGGGGGACAGCTTGGGAGAAAGTGAACAGTCAGAGCCAGATAAGAGCTCAGTAGCCATGGTATTGATATGGGGTGACTCAGGGTGGTCAACCTTCTTAAAGAACTCTAAGGAAGTTAGTTCTACGCGAGTTGCACTACTTGATGTAGTGCTGGTGAAAGCAGGGCTACTTGGACGAGCAGGAGATGAGACTGGTGATGAGGACACAGGCTCCATTACTTAGCCTGGCGTGATGACTGTACGCTGTGAAACGTGAGGTCTTCGGACTTTGAAAGACTTGTTACTTCCTGTAAACACTCACCGGCTTAAGTCTAAGCCAAGTCTACGGTACAATGTAAGTACTTCCATTGTTCACTTTACGATACCATACATACCATTGACAGGCTATGTCCCAACTGCAAATTGGGGGAATATACATCCATCGAGGCGCTTATCTCACATCTCAATTCTCCATCTACTTGCTGGCCATCCGACGCACGACCACGAACATTACCCGTCCCTTCAGTATTCAATCAAAGTGGTCAGATACCCGTCACTGGTACTTGTCACCCGCAATCTGGATACGTCTATGGTGTCGGTAGAAATATGCTGGATAAACTGGAAGACGATCAATATGCGCATCGACGGAAGATAAATCATTATTACCCTTTCCATGATGAAGGCGAATGGGAATTAGGGAAGTTTTTGGTGGAAAACCTCACTCAAACTCAAATAACCAAGTTCTTAAAGTTGAAATGGGTAAATGACGGATATCGATCTAAGCTGTATTCCTCAATCTGATCCTACCTTCACAGTTTGATGCTCCGAATTGCGCAAGACCCTCTTTCACCACGAAAGACCACCTCCTGGATTGGATGGATTCACTACCTTCTTTTGCCCCGTGGAAAGTCTCCAAACTAGCATTTAAGGGCTATAAGACTGTCCGTCCTGTGGAGCTCGTTTGGCGCGATGCACTAGAGGTCGTGAAGCAACTATTCAGTGACCCAACGTTTGCGAACCACATGACTTTCAACCCCTACGTCGCTAATGTCAAAAATCAACGTGAATACGGAGACTATATGAGTGCTGACATGGCATGGAAAATTCAGGTTTGTTCGCCCTCCCATTCATATACTCCTCGCTGAGTAACAGATTGATTTTTACTTCTAGGACCATCTCCCGTTGGGTGCGACTCAAGTCCCAATAATCTTGGGATCTGATAAAACACCCGTGACGCGACTTGCTGGAGGAATTGAGATGCATCCGGTCTTCGTCACAATCGGTAACATTGATTCTGAGGTTCGCTCCAAGGCAACATTGCGAGCTTGGCGCTGCGTAGCCTACATTCCCGTAATCAAGTTCCGCGTTCACACAGATTACCAGTCTATTCTCCAGGCCAGACTGTGGCACAAATGTTTGGACCTTGTTTTCGCCAACCTCAAGGTCGCAGCAAAGGATGGCTGCTTCATGCCCGATCCTTCCCGCTATATTCGCCATGTGTTTACGCCACTCATCGCTCATGTGTGCGACCTACCGGAGGCTACTATGATCGCCGCAGTCAGTAAAAACTCATCCCCACTAACTATGGCAACACAAGCGGATTTTGGGGATGGAATTCTCCACCCGCCCCGTACCGGGAAGTATACATTGCAGCTCATTGTGGAGATATCTCGACAGGTTGATCCCTGGGACCTCGACAAATTCCAGAAAGCGGCCAAAGCCATTAATCTATCTGGAGTTCACATGCCATACTGGCGTGATTGGATGTTTGCGTGTCCATCCGTTTTCCTCGCTGGTGAGGTGCTGCACACCTGCCATAAGTTTTTCGCGGACCATCCGCTGAAATGGATCAAAGAAGCTCTAGGAGATTATGAGCTCGATACCCGCTTCATGGTCCAGCACAAGCGAGTTGGAACGCGCCACTTCGCAAAAGGCATCACACACGTTAATCAAATGACAGGTCGCGAGCATAGAGACATTCAACGCACTATCGTTGCGTCGATCGCAGGGGCCGTTCCACCCAGATTCGTTCGTACAATCCGTGCCCTTGTAGACTTCTTTTACCTCGCACAAAATCCGGTTCACTCCCCTGAATCACTTCAGTTGATGGTTCAAGCACTTTCGGATTTCCACGCTTGCAAGGACGCTATCATCCAGGCCGAGGCAAGGAAGGGGAAGAAGGGCGTCAAAGAAGATTTTTTCATTCCAAAACTCGAGCTTCTGCAGAGCTTCAATGGTACGATTCAGAAATTAGGCACTTTGATGCAGTTCTCCGCTGATGTGACGGAGCGGTTACTCATCACACACTGTAAGGACCTTTTCCCGCGGACGTCCCGGCAAATCAAAGACTTCACGGAGCAGTGCGTACGGATTCTTAACCGCCAAGAGTCTATGGAAATGTTTTGCCTGTACACGCTGTTAACTTCTCGCGGGGCGTCACTAGTTAATGCAATATACGCCGAAGATGAAGATGTCACAATTGCCAATCCCGCACTCTCCTGGGTCTCCCGAGTTCTCCCTGACGAAGTTAAGTCAATACATGGTCCCCGACCAGTCCGCAATCACTTTCTCAAGGGTATTCTCTCTGGAGATGCCCTCACTGCTTTTCAACTCAATATCACGCCTGATTACAAATCGCTATCACTGTCTGACATACGCACGAAATATGCACTCTTGGGCTTTGAGCGTGCGCTCGCCGAATTCATATGTTGTTCCCCCCTTTCTAGTGGTGAAAATTCTTGCTGGGACCCCAAGTATGGGCGCTTCCAGGTATGGCACAAATTCCGATTGCAACTTCACTCGGCCTTCCAGCCGCGAGTCATCATGCCAAGTCGCGTGGTACAAGCGTACCCACCAAGCGATGATTTTCCCTTTGGAAATTGTGATACTGTTCTCGTGGAGACCACAGGCATTGATGGCAAAACCAGTATGTCTTTCATGTGCTTATGTTGTAGCCTACTGATATCATATACAGCGAGTTGCATCGCGCAGGTTCGACTCATCTTTCAACCGACAGTTCGACGAGGTTCCAACCTGGAACTACCATCGTGTCTCTCAGACCCACTTCTCTACGTCCAATTTTTCCACTTCATTTCCAGCCCTGATGATCGTCCTGAACTCGCGATGTGGACCGTGGAGCGCACATACACGCAGGAGGAAAACGGTAATCGCTGTAGGAAGGGGGCTGTCATACGAGTGACAGACGTGACACATGCGGTTGAGTTGATACCAGTTTATGGTGAGGCAGTGGCCAACAGTGTGTCCTCTGCGACTTCTTTGGAATGCTATGAGCGTTTTTTCCTGAATAATTTCGCAGACAAGGAAAGTTATCACACATTCAGTACCGAGTTTGTGTAGACAGTAGCTTAATCAGTACGCAGTGATTGTATCTATTACTATCAGCATCTATCATATCACAAATCACATCTTATCAACGGAAAACAACTGGCTTAAGTTTTATCAGCCAGATTTGGTGTGTTATATTGGTGTTCAGGCATCTCCACCAATCGCCTGAGTTCGCTACTGAAGTCGTAAGTGTTCGTAAGTGTTCGTAACGCGTGTAAGTTAAGCGTTCATTTCAGTCGTTTTGCAGATGTAGGGAGCCTGGAGTAGTTGCCGTCCCTTGGTGACTGACACTGTATTTGCATTGCATAAACTGTAAGTGCTTAAGCGCGCAAGCTCTCTGGCCTCAGGTGTGAGCTGCCCTGTTGTAGGCAAGCTGCTTTCGTCCCTTACAATTGGATATGTATCGTCCTGGATCACAGATTAATTTTTTTTTGCTCCAGTATAGCGTTCTGCAAATGACTAGGTGACCGCAAGCGCGCAAGCTGCCAGGTGTGAGCTCCCCTATGGGCATCAGTGAATTCATGAGTCCTTGATTTTGTAGCCATGGGAAGTATAAGATGATATCATTTTGCTACGGCTGAATATACCTATGTATACAGCAATAAATATTAGTTATCAGTACATAGCCATGAATCTCTGAAAATTCATTTTACCATGAGGAGTTCGCAACAAGATTACAACATTGCGCCGTTGCAGCAATCAATATGCAATAGCATGGTTAAGTTATATTTGTTGACTCATGCCATGTTCCCTCATTTATGTTTTAAACTACCAAGTGATATAAGACTTTATCGTGGAAAGAACCGTTAGCACTTGTAACCTAATTTATATTCTTATGAGAGCTTCAACCAGCGAGGTATGATAGTGTAATTAGGTACCGTTTGTTGAGCAACATCATATTACCTCATTTATTTTTGACTTACAAAACTATATAGATCGGTTCAAATATTGCGTGAATTACAATGTCATCCAAAATCATGCACGTGACTATCACCTCAGCCTCAAATTTTACCTTAGAATTTTCGGACAACCTCAAATCATGTGACCAGCGCAAGTGGTTGAAATTGATTTGTCATTGTTTGCGCAGGACGGAAATTTACACGCAAGTTCCTTTCAATCCTTCTTTCACCGCTACTACCACCACCTCTCGACTCAGCATCTTCATTCCTCCCATTTGTGGTGGTCCCTCCCTGGCCTTTTCCTTGTGGTACCTCCTTGGCCGTTCGTGGTGGTTCCTGCCTGGCCGTTCGTGGTGGTTCCTCCCTGGCTGTTCGTGGTGGTTCCTCCCTGGCCTTTCCTCATGGTTCCTTCCTGGCCGTTCGTGGTGGCCCTTCCTTTCCTCGTGGTTCCTTCCTGGCCGTTCGTGGTGGTCTGTCCTTCCCTCATGGTTCCTTCCTCTGGCCGTTCATGGTGGTCCTTTCCTTTCCTTTCCTCGTGGCTCCTTGCTGGCCTTTTTTCGTGGTTCCTTGCTGACCTTGGTCCCTCCTTTCATTCATCTCTCCGCTATCTTTTCCTGTTTTCTTTTTGTCCTGTAACTACATATGTAGTATTTAAATATAAATAAAATTAATTTGCTTCACAAAACGAGTGCTGAGGATGAGAATAATTTGGTACTGGTGACAAAATGACAGGTTGTTGTAGGCAATCTGTCATGCTGGCGCTTTTGGTAGTTCTGTCTAACTTACTCCAGTAGTGGTGCCGAAGTCCGGTTCGGTTCGGTTCTTAGGCCTCTAAATGCGAACGCCGAACTGGACCATCGGTCGCGTTCAGGCAAGGAGGGCGAACGCTGGACCGGACCCTTATGAACGCGTTCACAAGCGTTCGGTTCAAGTTCAGAACGCGTTCGAACGCTCGAACGCTACATATAATTTGACAAAAATTGCAAGAAATACATGAACCGTAAATGAGTAGCTAAATTTCGTCCATGGCATAGTGTTCGTGAGCAGCAGCAAACTCAGCTTGAACCGTTGCAGAAATGTGGCCTTGACGGTACCCACTCTTCAATAACTGAAGGGCCTCGAATGTTGTTGGCAACAAACGATTACGGCGCGCAGTCCCAGTGATGCCGCCACTCGAAAAGGCTCGTTCAGATGCAACGGCAGAGCCTTGAATAGCGAGGTAATCCTTTGCAATGCGTGAGATGGTGGGATATTGAACGGAATGGTGCTAAAGGCATAATGAGTCAACTTGCAAGGAAATGCGATGCGAAAAACTCACACCCCACCACGCCACTATATTCTCAACATCCTCTAATGGGGCAGCAAGGTAGTCGTCAAGCTCCTGGCGAGGTCTTCGATTTGCGGTGTCATTTGCGACACGAGTTTTGACAGCATCGCGCATCCAGCTATGGCCGTATGACCCATGGCGAGCAAGCGAGGCAGGAGCTGCAATAGACGGCTCTGCAGCAGCGGGCGAGGAGTTGTGATGATAATATTTGTCAAAAACCTTCCGCAAGCTTCTCATGCCCTCGTCGAAGTCGTGAGGCTCCCATTTACCCTTCGCATATGCCACCTTATAGTTAGGATCAAGCGCTACATTGTGCATTAGATAGGGCATCATAGTAAATAAAACACATACCGAGGCAAACAAAATAAACATCAGTTTCGTCAATCTTGTGGTACCATTTGCGAATATTGTCGAGGCCAGAGTTGATTGCGGATGAAAAGTCGTCAAACTTCGAAGAACTAGCCATGTTTTGCCAAGTTTGTTGGAGATACTCGAGGACTGGAATTGCGCGCCATACAGTAGGTTCACGAGTCGCCGAAAACGATTGTTGTGCATTGGCAGGTTCCTGGTTATACAGTAGGTTAATACAACATTTGAGACTCGACTGGACACTCGCACATACCTGAAGCACGTCGTGCATCAATTCCAACTTCTTCCATTCTTCGGCTGAAAGCTTGAATGCTCCATATGACTTGCCCTGCAAGTTTGGGACTTCGTCACTGTCATCCGCCAGTTGTATGAATCTATTCACCCCCTGCGGCAGATCAAATTGAGTTAGTATTGGGCATAGGGATAGAAACCAACTTACTTTGCGTAGCTTAAGGGTGCGCTCCAACATACCAAAGAGTGAGGCCCATCGCGTGCGAATCCATTTCAAAAGCTCAAGCTTCGGCTCATTGACCTCGACACAACACTGTTGAAAAAAAGTGCGTGCTTGGGGAGATTTCCGAATCTGCATAACAAGTGCGAGGGCTTTTCCTGCGGTGTCGGCAACCTCGAAATCAGTCGTTTCATCATCGTCATCTTCATCGGCCATGTTCTTGAGGAGCACGCTTGCTGGTGTGGGTGCGACCTCCTCGACAAAGTGTTTCGCAGCTAAGTGCAAGGCGTGCTCCATACAGCTGAATAGTAGACATCAATATATATAAATCACGATATTAAATAGTTCACTTACCGCACACGGTGTTCCCCAGCAATCCATTTCTTGCCGGAAGGGTCGATAGCAAGCGCGATGGTCTGAATTGCTGTGTCGTTGTTGGTAGCATTGTCAGCTGTAAACCATCCAACCTTAGTGCGGATGCCATAGTTATTGATAGTTTCAATCAGGATTCGTCCAATGTTGCTCCCACTGTGATTGCCGTTGATGATGGTGAATGCAAGCTGCTCTGTCTTCAACTCCCACTCATGAGGTTTCCCAGCTGGGGAGTCAATATAATGCGCGGTGACGGAGAGAAAAGGTACCCCAGGTTCAGAGGTCCATGAGTCGAACGTGATCGAAATCTTGCTATCAACTTGCTTAAGTTTCTCCTTGACACGTTGAACGGCAAGCTGCACCCGTTCAAGAATTTCATCTCGAGTTTTGGTGTGGTGAGGAATATCCCTGTCTGAAAGGGAAGGCCGGAGGTATTGAAGGAGCCGGCGAAAGGGTCCCTTGTCAACGAGTTGGAATGCCTATCTATGGCATGAACATCCTAAGTCACGATTACAAAAAAAAACACTCACCTCGTCCTCAGACACGATAAGCTCAACAATGTAATCCATTAGACCGGTCTTGGTGAATTCAGGAATTTTAGGCGTGAGGGAGGCATCTAACGTTTTCTGCAAGTCGTCGGTTGCTTTGCAGTTAGGAGGTATCGCCCGATCATGCATCTTGATACCTCGTTCTTTGCAGCGGTCGCGGTATATTGGAAAGTGACACTTCGCATTTCGAGCGATATGGGTGCGGCGAGTCGAAACACTGCCTTTGAAAAAGCACTGATTGGTGGGTACATCATTGGCTCTTGAATTGACAAAGTTAGTTATGTGTGTGACGTTCAAAGTAAAAGTAAAAACATACCTGCATATCTCGCACCACCAGCCATCTTCGGGTTCTTGGGTGTGCGGATTGATGCGTCCCTTCTCCTGAGTAAATACTACCTTCAAATCCCCACTGCGCTCCTCTTTCTTCTTATGCTTGCGATCCTCACGGTCCTTGTCTCCAAATACCTTGGTCCGCTCGTAAGCTTCCTCCCCGTCATTGTCTTCGGCCTCTTCTTCATCATCTGAACAATCCTCTAGTGCAGGAGGTTCGTCGTCATCGTCATCATGGTGACGGACCAGACGGGACCCACGTTGCACTCGCTTGGGTGCAGGCTGTCCTTGGGGAGGCGCTGGAGCCACTCGTTTGGCTGGAGTCGTGTTGCCAGCATCGCGGATTTTTTCTGTCGGTTTAACAGCTCGGCCTGAGCGAGACACAAAGGCAGTTAGCTTGCCATTGGATGCAGGAGGTGGAGGTGGAGGAAGCATGGGCGTGTCATCGTCAGGATCATTGTACCAATCGATGGCACTAGCATCCTTGAGTTGGCCGTCAGATCCAAGTGCGCACGACATTTGTGCAGCAAGGAGGGTGAAGATTGAACCTGTAGTAAGTAGCTCATTTATTCCAAATTTTATGATAAGAGATCAAAAAAATGACGCACCTTGAACATCCTGTTGCCATGCAATTACTTGGTGTTGAAGCTTGAAGTACCAGAACGAGAAACCTGAGAATATGTTCTGAAAATAAAGACCATTGAAGTCTGAATAAAGATTAACATTTGTTTAACATTAGGCTTACCAGAACATCGAGTAGATTACCAGGGAAGTCAGATCTCGCCAATGGAAATGTGTTGGGTGTTTTGGCTGCGAAGTCCGATCCGCTATTGATTGTCCCGAGATCGATCGACATGCCGGTTGCCAGAAGATCAGAGCAGATATATTGGTGGATCATGCAAAGAATATGAGAACACGTTCAGACGGGTTCGAACGGGTTCGAACGGGTTCACAGTATTCAGGCAGCAGCCGAACGCTGAACTTAATAATCAGTTCGGTCCTTATACTATTTCGAACCCAGGACCGAACCCACGGTCCGGTCCGGGAGGGTTCAGGTCCGAACCGAAGTTCAGAACCGGACTGCGGCATCACTATACTCCAGGTAGTATCATTCTCGCAGATATCATGTAAATTTTGCAATTAGATAAAGCATTGTAAAGCTTTATATTTTCACGTCAATTATTTGATGCTTCGGAGTTGTGAACCTCCCTTTCGTTATGGCATTTCATAACATTTTATACGATAATCAGGGACGCGTCTTTCCTCTATAAGGTCAAACATAACAATGTGATTGTCGATAGCAAAATTATGCTAGTTCTTGCGATTATGTACTATATATTGTTATTTATTGCTATCTACTTTCCTCACGGGTTCACTGATGCGCCATTATGGGCAAATTGCAAATAAGCCACGCATACAATTTCCTTGTGTTACAAGGATGGGTAATCATAGTAGAGGTGCGGCACACTGCACATCAGGTCCCGTCCAAAGGTAAGTATCTCATCGATTGGGGATGCTGCTACCTGTTCATCAGTCCTCCGTTTCATCAGACATGCCACAGTGTATAAAACAGCTCTAATTTTCACTACCGTTCACAGCCCAAATTGATAAGAAAGCTCAAGCAAATCTTGGATAAACAACTAGACCGAATTGGACACAGTTATAGAAGGGGGTTGAATTTTCATATTTCTATGTTTCCAGCTGAGCTGCGCTATGGATTTCTAGCTAAATACTCTAACAAAAACGCCTCTACAAAAGGTCTTTATTTATCATAATTTGGACAAAATTTGCGCTTCTGGGCAGACCCAGGACGGGATCAGGACAGAACCCATTGGAGCCTCCGGCAACGTTCGCCAACCTGGGTTCCAAAGTCGTTATGATTCATCCTTAAGTACCTCCGAGTCGCCAGCTCATTGAACAGATGCCATATCAGCAAAGTTAGGCTTAAACGGAGTACCTCGCTGGCCCCTCGCAATTGCATTTGCCAGCTCAAGCCAGCTCAATCTCAAATATGGCTTGTGCTTGGACGAGTCTGGGCAAGCTTACCCTGTTGCCTACGCGAGCACTTTCAATTGTTCTCAGAGTGCGGTCTTGGTAAAACAAAAGCGTTGCCTTGTTCCATTCCTCCTTCTCATTATCACCGTTGCTTCCAAGTTGTTTCCTTTCTGTGTCGAAAGCGCGACGTCCAGGTGAGTCATAGATCCCTATTTGCAGCCGCTAGCATTTTTTATCTCGCCCCTCACCTCTATCTCTATCAAGGACATATTTATCTGACACGTTGCCAATAAACGTGCATTTTATCCATTGAATAGAGCAGCGTTTGCTTATGGAAAGTGTGATCGTGGAGAAATATCTGCGAATAGCATGCATGTCTATCGGGTTTTATGAGCAAGTCTTTGATTTCTTCGTCATGGCCTCGTAGTCGTCGCAATATGCTGATTATGCTCAGTTATATTCTTACACTCCCCGCAGAATGGCGTTTTTACCAAAGCGAATCGCCATTTTTTCATTTAAGGTGTGTGTACGAAACCATTCACATACCACCGTTGACAAGCCCAATCACATCAGTCTTGCCTGCGTTTTATTCATTCTCATACGGTACTTTGTGTCCACATCCCGTTATGCGATTTCTTTGCTCACATTTGATGCAGCTATGTCAGTATCGTGACTATAGTAGTCAGCAATTACGGGTTCTTCTCCACTACCTTTACCCAACAAACCTGTCAAAAATACTATCTTGTTGCGCCTATCTTCAAAGGTGTGTCGTATTGGTATTCACGCACCAGGACTCTAGTGACCATGTTGTAGTCGTACAAACTATGATATCACAGGTCATTCTAGGTGTGAGGTGTGTCCCGTCGAATTGTTCGTGGGTTGCAGCTGCAGATTTAAAATACCGCGTAGAACATTCAATATTGCAAGAAGAGATAGGCGGATAGGAATTGCATTATTGCTGCTATACCTCTTCTCAATTTCGGTGAGCTCTTTACTACACAGACATGAAACCCTGTCTCACATTCACTTTAGGCGGAGTGGTTCGTTGATCTATTTCACAGGACCCGTAAGCTCTGGTCAATGTTTTGATCTTGATTTTGCTATTGACCTTTAGAACAAAAAGCTGCCGTCCTTGATTTAGTATGTCAGTGTTTCTTACAACGAGATCTCATACAAATAACGTTTTTTTTTGCACAGGGAAAGTGAGTGATTCCTTTACCACAGTGTTCTGTCCAGATCTCCATGAACCATAGCTGTACTTCAGTAAATTCTGCCAGAGTACTGTCAACCTGGTTCTTCTACTTCCCTGTGATGTTGTATGACATCGTGATGGTGACGGTATCTACCATGTATCTTCTGCGTTATAATCCTCTCAGTAGCAGGTGCGCCTTTTCTTTCACGTCTTTAGGGTTGCTAAATCATTGCTGTTAGAGTCGAACGGTTGATACGGGTGTAAGTACCTTGTGACTGACAGAACCGATGCGCGTCGCTCATCATAATTAGTCTGATTTATGACGGCATTGGATATTTTCTCGTGTTGTCCGGCAAGTGTGCTCTGCTTGTGACGAGTACCCTCTTAACACTCCTTCAGTGTCGAACGTATTGAACCTCATCTTTTATCATACGACCAATCTCGAGACTCAGGTACGTAGGCTGAATTATGGATACGCCAAAACTTAGCTCTATTGTATCCACTCGCTTCCATCATTAGTCGGCAGGGTAAGTTTCGCATCGTCTGGCGCCAAGGAGATCAGACTGCTCAGAATGCATCATCAGGGCATCAATAGGTTATACTGTGACCTGGATCATGAGCCAACGGATTCTCATTAGTATACGGGGTGCGCAACATCCTAGAGCTTGACTGCCATCCTGCTTACACACACTCGCAGAAATGACACAGCCAAATGCCCAACACATAGAGAAAGTGATCGTCGCGCGTCAGAGCACGCTCAATATGCAGAGAAGCGTGATGTCCGGTCTCCGCTCACAGTTCGAGTCTAAGAATTACTCCCGAGGCTCTAGAAGCTTAAGAAGCCCCATAAATACAGAGTTCAGGCCCACATCGCCTCGTAATCCCAACGACATGGAACTCAATATACGCGTACCCGTCGAGCGCCCGGTGGCAGTAGACGAGTCTAGGAATTCGAGCTCGCGGGGGCCACCAGTGGTGGAATGAGTTGGGGCACTGGCGCTTGGCAAAGCATCACAAGGATCAAACTGCAAAGTATCTACTACGGATGCTGACTACCCAACATACAATGTTTACGTAAAGAACCAGGCTTAGCGTAGGGAGAACCAAGACAGATACATAGTCTCACCGAAACTGCGAACGAATACGAATTGTTGTTGGCAGACATGTATATCAAACTGCTGATATATATAAATTGAAGTCAGACTAGCGAGTTCACAGCTGAATGTGACACCGTGACAATGTCGGCGTACGCGTGACCATAGGTCGTTTGAGTTTGTAGACGACTCACTAAGACAACAGGCAAGGAGGCCGCCACTACCCAATGGCCCCGACAAAAACCAGCAAGGTCTCTTCGACTTCAAAATCTTCAATTCAAAAACACTCTGCGTCTGGTGTCGGAGCACCCTCCCAACTTGCTCAATCGAGCCGTAAAGGCAAGAAGGCATGGCGGAAAAATATTGACATACAGCCTGTGGAACAAGGTCTAGAGAGTCTGCGTTCAGAGGAGCGAGTCATCGGGTGTGAAAAATTTGTGTCTTGCATATGTCTACCATCTAATCGCATTTATCGACTCGTGACAGCTCCACGCTACAAAAACAGACAGACAATCAATTGTTTGTTGTGGACACCAAAGGAGACGATAAAGGTAAGTTTTTGCAAGATATATCTAGGTAAAAAATATAAAAGTGTTCAGTTCGCAAGTCGTTACCGCGGTACTCTAAGGCCGAGTTGACTTCCACGAAAATACTTTCCCAACGATCTGCCATTCCTGCCGTGTTTTCTCGTCCGACAAAAGACTCTATACCATCACGATCAAAAGTCAGTAGGGCTGACAAGGAGCGCCTTCTTCGCATTGCAAAGCGGCCTAGAAAGGGTCCATTCAATGCAGTTATGGACCACACAGAGTTTGGTGCAGGGAGTGCTGTAATCGATGTCAGCGCTGCTGTGAAACATAGCGGTTCTTATGATCCATGGGCAGCCGAGGAGGTGGAAGAAATGGCTGATGGATTAGAACATACAACAAAACCTAAGATCAAGGCAAGACTTTTCTTCCTTGCTACCAGCAATTTGCTGATGATAGTCATAGCGCCCGGAGTTATCTCATCCTCGCGATGTCATAGAAATTCCTGCTGTGTTGGAGCCACATCAAGGATCATCATACAATCCTCCTACCGCGGCACACAATGAGCTTATCATGGAGGCATGCAAGGTAGAGCGACGTAGACAAGATGAAGCGGATCGATTGGCAGAAGTCCGACGCAAGGTCGCTGATGCACGCGCAATTGCTACCAATGTCACGGAAGGCCTTCCACTTGGAATGACTTTAGATGAGATACCCGCAGACGATGGTGAACCAGTCGCACAGCACGATGCGGTTGTACCCAAGAAGCCATCGGCACGTAAAACTAAGCAGCAACGAGCAAAGGCGGTGCGATTCCGCGAGGAGGTAAGCCTTTCATCGCTTTTTTACCATCGTCGCTGACCTTGCACTAGAAACAAGCACTGGCAGAAAAGGCAGCAAGAAAAAAAATGCTTGCCACGATCACAATGGCTAAATCTTTCCGTTCAACCGCGGAGAAAGTTAGCCAACAACAAAATCAAGCACGATTGGCAAGGCAGCTGGCACTGAAGATGAAGCTCAGAAAGGGCTTGGCTGGCCAACGGCTAGGGAAATATAAAGTTCCTGAAAATGAAATCGAGGTTCAGATTGGAGAGGATCTGAGTGAAAACCTACGAACGCTGAAGGTGTGTCGACTGCACCAATTTTAATCGACATCGCTGATAGCCTCCTGTCAGCCCGAGGGCAACTTATTCCGTGATCGCTTCCGTAGCATGCAGCAAAGAGCCCTCATTGAGCCTCGCGTACCCGTCCTGTGAGTATTCGTGATGTGTTTCAGCGCAGTTTTTGACGTCCTTTGCCCTGTAGCCCAACTAGGCGAGCGAAGCTGAAAGAGTTTGAGAAGCACGCCTGGAAAAGATTTGAGTAGCTAGTATTACTCTTTCCTATGTTACCGAACTTTGAGCTTCAAGTCTCACGGGACGCACCTGTGTCCAGCACATGTTGTACATCAGCTCATGATACGGCACCCGTAACTTTTGCAGTAAGTTTGGTGAGATTCTGAAGTTCTGTGACAGGGCTCATTTCCCCTAGCTATGTGGCGCGGCTCTTCCCACTAGACGTGCATGTTTCTACGATGTGGCAAATGATTCAGCACCAATCACAACAATCCATTGGTTCAACGCATCGGTCACATCAAAGTTAGTGGCCAGCGCGTGTCACGACTCGCAGAGATGGATGGGTGCGTATGGAGTTCCTGGCTTCAGCAAAAAGACGCATGGATGTTTGCCTCTGAGCACCTTCGAGTTTTTCTCCATTGATGACAACACTTGGACTGCTGAATCTTTGAAATATCGAAACACCACATTAATTAGCATAAGAATGTCGTTGTTGTACATAAACTTGGCTGGTTCAATAGCGCGTCATGGCTTCAATCGTCGATCAAGCTAGGTACCAAAAAAATGGACACTGTGGGAGTTGAACCCACGACCTTACGCATTCCCGATTTGCGAAGCGTACGCGCTACCAACTGTGCCAAGGGCCCGCGTGTGTTGAATAACACATGCATACGTCACTGGCTGAATTATTTCACTATAACGGAACGTGCAATTGGGACTCGACCACTTCGTTTCATATCCAAGTGTCTACGGATGGAAATTGATTATATTGAGAACGAAGTCTCCATACTGCAACCTCCCGCAGCACAGAGAAGACGAATCCGACCAGTGGACGATGCTCATCCTTTCGATCTGGATGCATACATCTCGGGATATTCTGGTATGATATCAAACACCCCTCTTGATGCACTAGCTTAGATCGAGGTTTCCGACTCTCTAAGGTCGTACTGCGCTTGACAGGCTTGTGCACATTATCTCAACATGTCCGACTCTGGCACCACAGGCATTGAAGCTGGCGTTCGCGCAGATCGAGGAGCTTCGCGATCCAACCCTTTATCAGACCGTGATGAATGCATATGATGCTGTGGCGGACCTCCCAGAGGTGCAGCTCCCTCCGACTAGCGAGCTGTGTCCAGTAAACACGGTGTGGTGCGAAGAGGTTACGAAGAAGAATCAAGCGGAGAGAACGAAGCTAGAGGTCGAATTGAAGACGTATTCTAACAACATGATTAAAGAGAGCATAAGGGTACGACCAGCATCTTAGTTTCTTCAGAGACTCTGAATATCATCTCTCCATCAGATGGGCCACAGAGATCTCGGTGACTTCTACCGTGCCACTGGAGACTATACTCAAGCACTCAAACATTATACGAAATCAAGGGAGTTCTGCTCAACAAGCCAGCACGTTCTTGACATGTGTCTTTCTGTGCTAGAGGTAGATTTTAGTTCATTGATATTATTTTTGGGTCATTCATTCCTCCTATAGCTTGTGATTGAACAACGTAATTACTCACACATATCTTCCTACGTTTTCAAGGCGGAGGGTGCACTTGATACGGCAAACGCAGCAGCAGCATCCAACTCAACTGCGGGTTCCGCTGCACCTCCACCTAAAAGGTCAGCGGAGCGTGACCAGGTACAATCCAAGTTGGATTTCGCGATGGCTTTGTTCCATTTAGGACAAGCCAACTACGAAAAAGCCGCTCAACTTTTTCTGAAGATCGGCCCTCCAGATTCTCTTGGCGATTGGATTGGCAAGGTAGGCGATATTCTCTATCCAGCCAAACTTTGCTTATGCTCTTTTAGCTTGTCGCTCCTGGTGACTTTGCGGTGTATGGAACTCTATGCGCTCTTGCCAGCATGTCGCGATCTGCAATCAAGTCTCAACTTACAGGAAACGCTATTTTCTCTGCGTACATTGAGCAAGAACCATATGTTCGAGACTTAACCCAGTCATATCTCTCAAGCGATTTCAAAAACGTCCTGGAGCTTCTCGAACGGTACTCGGTATGCTTTATATATATATCAAAATCTATAATTCTGAGCTGTCTTTCTTGCACCAGACGCGTCATTACGTGGACATTCATATATACTCACATGTATATGATCTGACGAACCTCATTCGTAATGTCGCGGTCGTGCTTTACTTCCAGCCATTCCAGACCATTCGTCTCGACAGAATGAGCGCGGCATTCGGCTGGACCGTCGACGAGGTTGAGAAGGAGGTAGTCGCGCTCATTCAAAGCGGCCAGATTCAAGGCCGAGTTGACAGTCAGAACAAGGCCAGTGAGACTTGTTGGCATAACTATGGCGAGGATAACGCTGACACTATTAACAATACAGATCCTGAAAGCGAGGAAAGTAGATCATAGGGCCGAATTATTTGCGCGTGCCATAAAGACCGCTGCTGAGATACAAAGCACCAACCGCAAGCTACTGTTGCGGATGCGTCTGTGAGTGTATATGGAAGATGTGCAGCTCGCACTCTAATCTGAGTTTGCAGGCAACAAGCAGACTTGGTGGTGAAACCGCCAAAGTCGCGCCGCGAACAAGATCGTGCGGCGGAACTTTTGCAAGGCGATTGACAGCTACAAGATGATGAGGCTATTGTATTGTATTTTTACTGCATGGCCAACGTTATATCATGATGATTTCTTATATTCATATAGCTAGCAACGAAGAAGTTCTGCGTAGCGTCGCTGGCATTCTATGGTTCAAAGGCGATCTCGCTCGGTACTTTTCAAGACTGCTCTTTTCTGAGATATCGTGAGCTTGAAGTGCTTTGGAAAGCTAATCATCATGATGTTAGGGGATAAGTATATGAAGTTCTCTGGTTTCCGACTAAGCGAAAACCATCGAGGGGCAATTTCAGAGGAATAGCGAACCGAATAAATGAAATGGATTGAATAACCTATTCGCAAAGCAGACTATTCTGCGACGGCTTGCCTCACAGACGGACTGGTCACCAGCCTGTCTAGTCGAGACTGTCGAATGTGGCACAGCATCCATGCAATCCCTGTCATGTTTAGAGGACGACATATGAATTGATGCCATCGATCGACAATGATGGTGAAATGTCTATACTAGAACGTTTAGAAGTCTCAGAAGAGAGCATACGTGAGGTGTATACACGGTGCGCACAGACCAACGCTCTGTTGATTCAATTTAAAATTTCGATTATGTAACCAATATTGGACTGTATTAGGTCATTCGCTGATCAGAGCTGGCAAGGCGTAAATTTCTCGACAAGTCACCTATAGCTAGTGTTTCATGACTTGGTTATCATATCCAAAGCAATACGCCTTAGGCCTTATCTTCGAATCGCATCTGTCGCACAGTACACGGCAAACCCACCATTTTGTAAATCTGGTGTCAAAAATAGAAATTATATATCCAATATCTCACACGCATCATCCATAGGGTTTTCGCGCGACATACCACGTAAATCATAAATATATATGCGATTATGTTCAAAAATATTTGATTGCCCGGTCTCTGTGCGACTTCTGTAGGATATAAATTAATTATTTAGGTGATATCTGTCCTAAGATAAGATGTTCGTATCTATGGAAATTGTCAGTTTAATGGTCGCCCGCAGATGTAAATGAGGTGTATTGATTGAGACATACAGATTATGTTTTCACCTGCATATCTGAGGCAGCATGTCCAAGTAGGTATGAATGACGAATGTCATGATACATCCGCTATACATGGCGGATATCTCTCTCGGTGATCGGCCAGTAATGCACCACGGTGGTACTCAGACTCGTATACAAAACACGACGAGACACCATGCATTCAACGAAAGTAGACAATTTATATAATGATTAATTGATTATAATTAAATGAGGACTACGAATGAATGAGCGCACAAACTTTACCATAACAACTTTTTCTGAATTGTTTCCTGCCATACAGGCTGTGAACCTTTCACAAGAGATAGAGCCTTGCGGCGACCAGGGAACTCCTGCAGGTCGAGCTGGAGAAACTCGACCATTGCCCTATTCATTAGTCAGTAAGGTGAATAAACGGTGTACAGAGATATCACGTACTTGCGGTACACATCTTCATACCCAGCAGTCTGACCTCCTGATTGCTCACGCGCACTTTTGCGAAGCTGCTCCAGCATTGCATCAACATAGTTCCAAAATTTTTGTTTGTTCCATTTTTTGAAGCCACCGTCGAGTCCAAAGCCAGATGTCGCACAATCAGGAGTACCAAAAGACTCGTCAGGGATTTCATTCGCATCCGCATCTGTAAAGGGACCTTCGATTGCAGTTGGATCAGCCTGGCGGTCCTCTTCGTCAACCAGATTGTTGGTGACTGCCGCTGCGGTGGAGCTCGCATCATGGCTGGTAGGATCGTTGAGGCTTTCATAGGCACCAGAGCGTTCTTCTTGATCCGCAGATCCCTGGCCTGGGTGATACTCCGAAAATTCATCCGCCAACTGAACCATATCAACATTGAGCGTTTTCTCAATATGCTCTACAAGATCTTGATGGAGCGAGGGGATGAGGTAGGGGGAGAAGGCTTCCTTGAGGGTGAGCTTTTCATGATCACAAACACCAATCAGGAAGATGCGAAGACAACGGCGCTGTCTCAAATTCAGTAAAAACAATCTGGATGCCTGAAGAAACCCACCAAAAATGCAAATCTAGTCCAATGCGAGGAGTCAACCTCCATGCCACTATGTATAAGCGGTTTGAGGGCATCCATGATACTCAATCTCTTGCTGACTGACCTGGTAAGCTGCGGATAGAATGATCGCTGTGAACACTTTCTATCTTCATTCATTGAGAAAATACGTACTGTGCTTTTGATTTGGCCACGGATGGTTGACAAAAGCCGTGTGACCAATCTGCCGAGTTGTGAGCGCAACTCAGCGTCTTCAAAGAGTCCCTCAGCGATCTTGAAAAGATCATTGTGCGCTTGGATAAACTCCTGCGGTATGAACAATGAGCATTTAAGGCAATAAGAAGTAAATCCGAACTACCATCACATGTTGATGCGTATCAGTGATATAAGCAGTCAGGTTTGGAGATAGCATACATGCGGTAAGGCGGCTCTTCAGTGCACTCTGCAAATAGTCAGTTATGGAATAGATGAGAACAATCAATCAGTCGCACCTCGAAATCCTTAGAAGTCAGTAGTTTCTCGAGTTCTTGTAAAGTATTTATTTCGATCCCTTCTTCTCGTTCAAGCTGACCAGCCCTTAATTCTAGAAGCATGACGAACAAATCACCATTCTTGGTGAAATTAAGATGAAACTTAATCAAAATAATAAAGGAAGGTAGAATAGATCGTACCTCGATAAATGCCAGCAACTTCTTCAAAGGTATTCCACGTTCAGTAGCAAGCTGTTGTGCATATGTTTTGAGTCGCTTGGTGCGTCTTGGAGTGAGACAGGCTGCATTGGTGCTGGAATCCCTCCGACGCCGAACGCCTGCGCTAATAGGCGCATTGAGATCAGACGATCCACTTGGAGAACCTGGGCGTGAAGGACCGGTCAGAACAATTGAGGCATCTGGAAGAGGATTCAAAGACTGTGATTGAGAGCCTGAGCTGGTAGGCTGCCTGCGAACAACAGGAGCAGAGTGGGTCGAGAGTCCCGCGTCAGACCCAAGCAGTGAGCGAGCACGATGTCTACCATCCCGGGGTGGGGCCAAGCCCTGCACTCGTGGTCCAGGACCGATGCTATTTGCTCTCTGGGAGCCCCCAGATGTTGAGCGAAGTGGAAAGCGATTGAGCATCATCTTGGGAGGTCCTTCCTTGAGTTCTCAGTGAACACCCGGTGAACACGTTCAAGTTGCGCTTCAACATTTCCAACAAAACTTCCCATGCACATGAGCTAAGTTCAGCCACAATTCAAGTACTCAGAGTCGAGCGATGATCTGGATTATGCTATTAAAAATGTGCATTCCTACTACTGATAAAAGCGTGACGCACAGATTGGTGCCTGGCGGATGATTAGCTGCGGGACATTAATCGCTGTCAGGACCTGAGGAGTCTGCTTGGTCTGTTTTCTGTCAATAAATGCTTGCAAACCACTACAATTCGACAGTGAGCAGAAAGCTCAATATCTATTGGATCTGCCGTGAGCTTCTTCAGGGATACCTGGAGGATTCCGCGGGTCGGGGCTGACCCATCCACTCGGGGTTTGTTAGACATGTTGACTTCGAAGGTAGAGATAGATCAGTTAGACCGCTGTGTCATTGTAGTAAGAGTGAAGCTTACCTTCGTATTGAAAGTATATCATGTCCTCGTCGGCAGCTTGGGTGAGCTTCTTCGGGGATACCTGGAGGATTCCGCGGGTCGGGGCTGACCCATCCACTCGGGGTTTGTTAGACATGTTGACTTCGAAGGTAGAGATAGATCAGTTAAACCGCTGTGTCATTGTAGTAAGAGTGAAGCTTACCTTCGTATTGAAAGTATATCATGTCCTCGTCGGCAGCTTGGGTGAGCTTCGGGGATACCTGGAGGATTCCACGGGTCGGGGCTGACCCATCCACTCGGGGTTTGTTAGACATGTTGACTTCGAACTTAACCAAAGGTGTGCAATGTGCGACTGACCATGTCATCAAATCAAAAATGATATTAAAAATCACTAGGGGTGAAAATATTGACGAGAAGTGTCATAAGGTTGGGGGAAATGATAAGGATGTAACTGATGTGAGTTAGCTTCGAAGGCTGTAGAATACAGGGGATTATGCACGGGTACTTGAATGGGTGGAGCAGGGTGGGTTAGAGATGAAAACTGACTATGGCCGGAAGATATTGAAAAGGAAGGCACCTGAGATGCCCAATGAGACATTTCTGGGGGTGGCGCAAACCCTGGCGGCGGGAGACGCCATTGGTGTACTGAGGATTGAGGGAATGATGAACTTGAATGACCAGGTGCTTGAGGGGGATTGGGGAGATGTGCAGTGTATTGCTGAGCGGCAGGTTGATGAAAATGAGGATGCGGTTGAAGGGGGCGGTGCAGAATATCTGGGGCATTTGACATGGATGCCTCGACAGGCTGCTGCTGCTTCGTCGAATTCGTAGACTTCACTTGCTTCCTGGATGTGGTCTTGGGCTGTTTCTTAGCTGCGCAATCAAACGCAGGACGGACACCATCGTCATCTTGGGGCACGCTCACTGCCTCGCCTCCGAGCTTTTTCGCCAGCCTCTTTCCCTGCATTTGTCTCACAGCAGCTCTTCGGACAGCTCCAGGATCTGAAACGCGCAATGGTGTCTCGGAGAGGGATTCCGGGAGAAGAGAACAGAGATGCTGGTAGTTATGGATGGAGAACATGTTAAGGAGATACTGTGGCGATATTTGGTGTTTCACGACACTTGCTGTTCGGTCAGTTTGGGTCCGCTCTTGCCACAGATGCTTGGTAGTTAACTCTGTGCATTTTGCATCGAGACAATTGTGCTGAACATTGGCGATACATATGATATCCTAAAATGCGACTTGAATTGAATGCAACAAAAATAAGACGTAGTAAGGCTCACCGTTCCTGACACAATGAGTTCCTCGTCAGTGAGGAGGAGACATGGCAGATGGAGCAAAGGGTGGCGTGCAGGCATGAAGGAAAATGTCTGAAGAGCAACAAATGCGACAGAGTGCCCAGGCGCTGTTGCAATTAATATCTCACGGATGCGTCCAATACGAGTCTGTTTGATAGTAAGTAAACTAGAAGTGACATAGTGGGGAAAGACGCACCTTCTCAAGCGCGTCTCGAAATATGACATGCCCACCCAATTGCGAAGTTTCATGCTCACTAGTCACTACCGAAGTTCCCTGGTAGTACTCGGAAGAAGAAGGACTTTTGAGACCGTTCTTCTTGAATATGTCTGTGCAGCGCGTCGCTTGCCACAGAACGGCTTCGTGCTTAGACTGGTCAGTCACTATAATTCTCCCTGTGCCTATCATAGCACTGTCAGTCTGTGAATGAATTGCAGGATTTGCCATACCTGGATCAGCTAGTTTTTGGTCAGGAATTCCAAGCAGACGAGCTTGTTCAGGATGGTGTTCAAGGTAGGTGAGAACCTGTGGGCCACCATGAACCCATCGTTCTGTATGGGTGTCATACCAATAACCGCCAGTAGCGATGTGCTTGGCAGTGTCGTTGCGAACAAATGTCATGCACGTGTCGCGACTTGGAGCTCGTCGATTGTTGTAAATGCATGTAAGACGGAATACATGATTAAACGACTCATAACGCTCAGTCGAAAAAATAATAGCAGGTCCAAAACGTCGAATGTAAGCTGGGAGGTGAACTAAAAAATGGAATTTCGGTTTGCTGATCAAGATACTGGGTGCGCACTGCACAGTCACATTGAGAAAATCGCTTATCGTTCGAGCTAGCTTTGCCAAGTAGTGTTCGGTGTTGTCGATTTTCGTATGCCAAATGAGAACGACTAACTCTCCAATTAAGGTCCATCCATCAAGAACACTTTTCGGAACGAGATCGTAGACAACAAACGGCATAACTTGCGCGAGACTCTTGAAGTGCTTTCCGATTAAGCCTCCTTTATAGTGGCAAATGTAGTCGGCATTCAGGGACGGCGCATTCAGGCCATCTCTATCCAGTGAGTCGAGACGTGTCTGAAAACGAGTGAGTAGTTTAGCTTTCTCGAGCACAAACGCAGTCTGTCCCCAAAAGTATTTCACAACGCCGAGTAGAACCGTGTGAAGGATCTCAGTAGGAGTATCCATGTGAACATTTATATCTATGTACCAGTGTGAATTCAACAACCCGCATCAAAATCTGAGAACGCTCACTATTCATCCCTAGAAGGGGATTGATTGCATCCCGGTGTGTCCTACCTTGCAATATATCCAAAAGCTCTTCCTCCAGCTTTGCACGAACTTCAGATTCCGGTAATGCTGGCTGTCCTACATCTCGTTTTCGTAGCTTCTTGCCCATTTCAACAAGCGTATTGATGATGGAAGATGAAGTAGAGTCCCGGATTCCAGTGGTTGATACGGCGGCCACAACCTTCCCTGTGGCTCCTGAACATAATGCGGTCTCGAACTGCTTGAGGACCTGTGATGTCGTTTCTTCGGGTGTTCGGGGTGTTCCTTCCTGTCTCACTCTTAAGATCAATCTATAGTGTTCATATTGAATAACACACCGTAAAAAGACTAACATATCCAGCCTCAGACTCTTTGTATTCCTTTGTCCCGCCAACATGACAAGTCCTGCAAAAGTAATTACAATTCAGCCCTGCGTGGCTGCATTCCTCGGCCTGCATTGGATTGTCCCCCGCAAGAAATAAACCTTCAGGAACGAGCATGACCTCCTCGTCAAATTTGCAGTCCCACGCAAAGATTCCTGAGTCTGCGGCTGCGCTAATCAATGCTTGAGTTGACTAAATGTGGGCAGCATAGAAGCATAGAACGCACCTGATAGACTCCTTCATCGCATGCATCAATTCCATCGGCGCAGCGTGTGGTGATGATGTTACGAATCGAACACAAAACTCTTTCTCCAGCATCTCACGTGGTAGGTTAGCATTCGACATGTAAATCGCGTGATGTTTATTCCACTGCTTTGAAACATTTCCGGAAACGTCGTCCATGAATATAATGAGAGGGACTGAATAGACCATCCGGCCCTTTGACTTTTCGCGTAGAGGATGTGGTGTGAGCTTCAGGTATTTTTCAGATGACACTAGGATTATGCTAAGTAGAGTCGCCTGTAGCTCAAACATGTACTTACTGGTAACCCCGCATGCAAGCTTGTCCACGAGATCCTCAAAGGAATGTCTGAAGTTTGAAACCGGAACGATCTCTTGTTCATCACTGACGATGAAACCGGCCTATTCAACCTGTCAGTATCTGTCATGATATCTACGAGACAGAGTTAGTACATACGTCTGTGTATTGTACCGCACGGCCCATAGCATATGTTTTGTTCTCCTGGCACGAATCCTGTGAGTCCCTGCCATTCACTGGTGCATACGAGGCAGTGAAGAAGCGTTCTGGGACAAAAAAGCCTCCTGAGCATTCCTGCAGAAGTTCGTTGATGAAATATATTTTGCCGTCCACACGAGCCGCCGGAGGTGACGGCAGTTCTAGCAGCATCTTCTGTCCATTGAAAACCTGCGACATTCCATCTCCTCCATCCTCTGGATAATCTTGCATGGAAAAGCGGGTGAGTGGATTCGCGTAGTCCTAAATGACATGGTTAGCATAGGATAGTCTGAGCGCTTGTAGTTTACCTTTGCAATTGCATGCCAAATATCGTTGATGTAAAAAACGTTGCCGGACGCTGAAGTTACTTTCCGCATTGGATTGCCGACAAGTTCACAGATGTGCTCGTTTGACTCCTTGACAGCCTTGAGAGACGGGACATCATGGGCACCCAGCTCCTTGGCCCAGCTGAGTACGGCTTTCTTCTGCACATCCGAAAATGGTAGTCGTGCAGAGCTAAACAATAACACAGTCAAGAAGTGCTTTGGAAGCACAATGAGCATCCTCGAATCCTGTCAGAATATACACTTACCGCCTTCGACAACCAAGGATAGTAGGCGTCGCCCGGATTAACTTTCATATTTGCCTTTGTCTTCGTACTAGAATCCACAGGAATTTCGTCTATGATTGCGTCAATAGCACGAATGAACACAGTAATGCTAAAAACTTACCCAGTAGTTCAATGCCAAAATAATCGTCATCTTGCATTCCAATCTCGTCTTCGAGAGCAGCTATGGGCGTTGCGATGATCTTATCGCCCTCGAGTAGTGAAGCTTCAAGTTCGTTGAAAAGCTCTCGCCCACCACCGATCTCGTATACATGGTGGTCTAATGCAATGTCCCACAGCGTAGACAGCGGCATTTCTTCTTCGACAGGTGCAGAGATAGATGTTGTCGGTTTGTTGTAAGCGTCGTCGTGACAGTCAGCAACCATGTCAGAGGCGTCCGAGTCAATATCGGATTCACAGTCGGTCGTCTGTGTGGGTCGTCGAGATTCTGGAGGGAAGGGGTTTTTGGACACCGATATTCTCCCAGAACGCTTCATTAATAGGTGTCGGATATGCACGGCAGTGTTGCAGTGACTTTGGATATGTCTGCGCATCATCGTCCGCAATTTACCCTTGAGCTGAGGGCAGACTGTGCAGACGACAGAAGTCCGCGCTGGATTACAGTATTGTAAAACTATAAATACAAGAATTTTTAATAACTCAATGACTCTTAAAAGTACTCACCTGTCCCATCAACAAGTTGTGATTCACCCATATTGATATTGACAGCGCTGGCTGCTGGTCGAGACTCGCCAAAATGATAAGTCCAATTGATCACGTGTCTGCTTCGAGTCACAGTTGTGACGGTCACCAAACGTTCAACATTCACTCAACGCTCAACGACCAATCAACCTGCAAATTGTCGATAATATGGATCAGTGCCATTTTCCAACCACCTGTACTAATACTGCACCATCCTACACAGTTCAAACTTCAACGTTCTACCCACCGATCCGCACGCGGAATACAGAAGATGTGTCGTTGCAACCTTTGTGCATCGGAATATGTTTTTCAGGTGATCTTCCGAGACACCTTATTCGCGGTGTCGTTGTACTTCTCCTTCCTTCCCCTTCGAAATAATTCCTGATAAACCTTTTTAGCCAATCCAAATATCAGTTTCAATCGCAGAGGAGTATAGACCATATATGACTCCTGTCGTGGAAGCTCTCACTTTGGACGGATATCCCTATTCCGAATGTTCCTCGACTTTTGACGATGTAAGTGGGCAACTTTCTCATGTCGGGATCAATCTAAAAATTCTAGGCCCTTGATTCGAGCGAAAAGGGACACGAACTATCTTACAACAATGTCGATGTCGATATACCCATACCGTTCCTCCCGTTGCCGTCGAAATTCAATCCCGTGGATTCCTTTCATTGGTTGCAGCTGTCAGAGAAGATTCAGCATTGGCTGGTCACCATACCGGCAGCGTCGCAGCATTGGACATGGGGCCGTGATGCGTTCTGGCTGGCCTTTGTAGGTGCTTGCCCAGATTTTCCACGCGGCCAGTGGCCAATGTGGGACCCAAGGATTCCCCTCGAGGGACAGTTCATTGAACATTGGCTTGACGCTGACAATTTGGGTGGAGATCAAATTGGGGAAAACTTACTAGATCACATATGGACCGAGTTCTGTGCTCACGCGATGCTTTTTCACCCCGACCCTTTGGTATCAGTTGGTTCAGAATAAATATTTCATCGTGTTTAACTTGTCGCGTTATATAGTGTAGATTTACTGGCGCTGTGGTTCAACTTGACAATATTGTTATTTGATACTTTGGTTAATGTGACTTGTTGTTTTGACTTGCCCAGCTGAATCCTGGCACGTGTACTTTGAGTCTTTGACCGTTGCGAATATTTTATGAGTGTTTTCATGCGCAGTTATTATGAATATATCGTGAATACGTCGTAAATTCGTGAGGCTTACATCCAATAGACGTGCAGCTCGAGATATCATCCTTACAAGTGGGATTACATCCGACTGATGACCCAAAACTGACGTGTTGATGATCTCCAAATGAGCTAATCATGATATTAGTACGATTTCTTAGTAACATTTTTCTCGCGACACTAGAGGTACTCAGAGTAAAAATTTAAACGTCGCTAATCGTCGCTAATCGTCGCTAAAGTCGCTAAATGTCGCTAACTCTCGGTTAGAGATGGACAAAACTCGAGCAGTAAGACTCGGCATATGCATCGGCACGATGTCGGACATTCAAACGACACTTAGTGAAACGAAAGTAGCATAGGCAAAGTAGATAAGATTTCAAGAAAAAAAATACTAAGTCGATATCTACATGTAACAGTGAGGGTACGTGCTGTAAAGTAAAAAATCTACTGCTGCGTGCATCAATAAAATTGGAACGATCCTCGTCAACTGGAGGAGGATGGCACAAGGTGGTATGAGACGCCCGAAGACGCGGAAGGTGTTTGAGGAGTTTCGGAGGGAGTGCCTGGCGTGATAGAAGCGCTTGGCGGTTCTGTGAGGAGGTGCGCTGCGCGCGAGTTGAGTGCTGCGTGAGGGAGTGCTTGGCGTGTTGGAAGCGCTTAGGGGTTCGGTGAGGGAGTAGGGCAGCGTGAAACGCCTGGAGACGCGGAGGGCGTTTGAGAAGGAGTTTCGGAGGGCGGCGGTTGAGAAGGAGTTTCGGAGGGTGTTTGAGAAGGAGTTTCGGAGGGTGTTTGAGAAGGAGTTTCGGAGGGCGGCGGTTGAGAAGGAGTTTGGGAGGGCGGTTGAGAAGGAGTTTCGGAGGGAGTACCTGGCGCGATAGAAGCGCTTGGAGGCTCGGTTAGGGAGGTAGGCAGCGTGAAACGCCTGGAGACGCTGAGGGCGTTTGAGAAGGAGTTTCGGAGGACGGTTGAGAAGGAGTTTGTACGTACCTAGCATGTTAGAAGCCCTTGGCGGTTCGCTGAGGGAGGTGGGCTGCGCGCGAGCGTCGTTGAGTGCTGAGTGAGGGGGTGTGATGATCACGAGGTACATGAGCACAGCAAGCTGAAACACCGGAATTTGCCGAAATTTTCAAACTCCGCCGCAAAGTGCGTCACATATGCCAGGGATAGACAGGAGTTTTGATCCCCTGATTCCCAACATGCCTCGTCAGTCAAAGCGTGCACAAATGCTGCATGACATCGATGTATCTGCACTTGCAGTAGCCACAGCCCGATACCAACATCTTCTGGAGGACGACGAGTCTACTACAGACTCTGCCTCGAGTCTCGACTCTTTCGATCTTACCCGTGACTCAGACCTTGACCTTTTCATGAGCATCATGTTAACCCCTCCATCTCCTCTTTCTCCAGTTTTATCTGGCTTCTCCAGTTCTTCCTCCGACTCTTTCTCTGATGACTCATCTGATGATGACATCAACCATACCACTGCTCACTACGACCGTCTTCAAGATTCCATTGCAAGTCTTCGGGATGAGGTAGAGAGGGCACGTGTGCTCCATAGACCCAGTGAGCCTATCCCACGAGCCTCACAGCTGCACCTCCTTGTCCATTTTGGGGAACATCGCCCTCATCTATTTCGTCGTAAACTACGTGTCGACCCCGAAATTTTCGATGACATCCTCAATCTCATTTCTGGCCACCCCATTTTTCATAACAATTCCAACAACCTCCAGCTTCCTATCTCTATTCAACTTGCTATTTTTCTCAACCGTGTCGGCCACTATGGTAATTCTGCCACTCTCCAGGATGTATCTGAATGGGCTGGTATTAGTGTTGGGTCTGTGGTTAACTGCACCAATCGTATAATGGTTGCACTGCTTGACCAGCATGATGCCTTCATGGGTTTTCCCCCACCTGATTCACAGGACTTTGAGCTTGCTCGGCAATATACTGCACGGGTGACCACTTGCCCTGAGTGGCAGAATGGAGTCCTAGCTGTTGATGGGACATCAATTGACCTGTATGAGACACCTGGATTTTATCACCAGTCTTTTTATGACAGGAAATCCAAATATTCCCTGGGCTGTCAGGTATGTTTTTTTTTTTTTAATTTCATGGTTTAAAATTAAAATAAATTCAAGGCAGTCATTATGCCCCACAATCTTCTCATAGTTGATTATTCTCTTGGTCACCCTGGAAGCATCCATGATGCATACGCATTCAGATCTACTCGTATCTATCAAGAACATGACACACTTCTTCCAGCTGGCCACTGGGTCTGGGCAGACAGTGCTTATCCACTGGACACCTGGTGCATTGCCCCTTTCAAGAAGCCCCGCAATGGACGGCTGACAGCAAATCAGAGGACATTCAATTATCACCTTTCTACAGTTTGTCCCTTTATTTTTCCATTTTTTTCTGATTTAAATTTGATTTATCTAGGTCCGTGTACGAGTGGAGCATGCATTTGCTGCATTGAAAGGGCGGTTTCAATCTCTTCGAGATCTCCGACAGAATATCAATTCAGCAGATGACTTACGGACAGCAGTCCATTGGATTCAGTGTTGTCTGATCCTACACAACATGATCATACGGTTTGAAGAAGAACATGCTCTGACAGAGGACCAGGGATCAGTCAAGTGGTCTTGTCAAGAGGCTAGAAACTTTATGTCTCAAGAGGCAGCTGAAGGACCAGATGGTAATGACCAAGTAGGTGATAGGTTATATGAAGGGACTCCAGGTCATGCTCGTCGTGAGAGGTTGATGGATCTCTTGTTTGACAGCCCTCACTCAAAGGCACAACGTAGACAGGGATAGCAGTTGTAGTTACAAATTTCCACTTGAATATGTTTTCTTGGCTCTGAAGGTGTGATGCTTGACATATGTTTTCTTGGATAAGTAATGTTTGATAACCTGAGGAGATGTTAGATGGTACATATAACTAGTACACTTGCTAGGATAAGCACCACAATATTAAGCAAGTGAAGAGACTGACCATCACAGCTGCTTAGGTTTGAAATCAGCTTTCTTTGCGTTGCAAAGAAAGCTAATAAACCTAGAGCACTGTGATGGTCAGTCTCTTCACTTGCTTAATATTGTGGTGCTTATCCTAGCAAGTGTACTAGTTATATGTACCATCTAACATCTCCTCAGGTTATCAAACATTACTTATCCAAGAAAACATATGTCAAGCATCACACCTTCAAAGCCAAGAGGAAACACCATCATGGTCCATTGAAAACTGGTAGTACATGAACTATCAACATAACATGAACAGGACTAATGGTTAACATAACAACATATGTAGTATGAAGGACAGCATGAGATATGTGATGCAAAAGGACAACAGTAAGACTACAACAACACCCTCAAGAGTTAGAACCGCTCATCAAACGTTGGTACTCAATCTTCAGCTGAAGCGCTCTTGCCTCCTCAGCATGCGCATGTGCCAGCGCAGCATGCATCTTCGCCTCCGCTTCGCGGAGGCGAATCTCCGTATCCTTC
Source organism: Suillus fuscotomentosus (assembly GCF_016647785.1). Classification (NCBI taxonomy): domain Eukaryota; kingdom Fungi; phylum Basidiomycota; class Agaricomycetes; order Boletales; family Suillaceae; genus Suillus; species Suillus fuscotomentosus. The sequence goes on from NW_024539770.1 coordinate 34,951, forward strand.
GCTTCCTGGGAGCGCTGATGAGTGGCGACAGCTTCCTTGTCGCAGTGTACACGCTCCTCGCGCAAAAACTTGTGCTCATTTACCTGACGGGCGAGGTTGTACTTCGCCATGTAACGCTCGTTCTTGAGCTCGCCCCGAGTGATCCGGTCCGACTGGACGCTTCCGATCTCGTCGTTGAGCCGGTTCAGGTCGCCTTGAAGATCCGACCGCACCCGTTTCACCTGCCTCCCTTTCCCCTTGGAGGATGGGAGTTGTGACGTCTGGGAGGTGGAGGCAGGTGCCGACATCGTCGTTTTCGACAGCGAGGAGCCGCTGGACGAGGGTTTTGGCGAGTTGGCGCTGGTCCGGCTTGTCCTCGACACGCGCTTGCCGAAGGCAGCGCGACTATCGTGGAGGGAGGTCTGCGATTTCGGGGGAAGGACGAATGATGATGACTTGGGCGAGGGGGAACGAGATGATGAGGGGGATGCAGACTGACGTGCCCGACGTTTGGAGGCTCTGGGCTTGGGGGGGCTGTTCAAGATGGTGACGTCACCCTCCTCTTCCCAGTAATTTGACGTTACGGGAGGCTGCGGCTGTGGCACGTCGTCGAAGCGAAGGTCCATGTCCATGTCCTCGTCGTATCCGTCGCCGACGTAATTGTTGTCACAATACGTATCGGACTCGGAGGGGGCAGGCGCGGGAGGGTGAGAGCGAGCGATGATGCCGGGATGGGAGGGATGGTACCCGGATGGCGAGGAGGAGGAAGCGAAGGGGGGGACAGTAAAGGGCGCCTGAACAGAGGGCGCAGAGGGCGCAGAGCCAAAGGGCGCCTGGCCAGAGGGCACAGAGCCAAAGGGCGCCTGGCCAGAAGGCGCAGAGCCAAAGGGCGCCTGGCCAGAGGGCACAGAGCCAAAGGGCGCCTGGCCAGAGGGCGCAGAGCCAAAGGGCGCCTGGCCAGAGGGCGCAGAGCCAAAGGGCGCCTGGCCAGAGGGCGCAGAGCCAAAGGGCGCCTGGCCAGAGGGCGCAGAGCCAAAGGGCGCTTGGCCAGATGGCGCAGAGCCAAAGGGCGCCTGGCCAGAGGGCGCAGAGCCAAAGGGCGCTTGGCCAGATGGCGCAGAGCCAAAGGGCGCCTGGCCAGAGGGCGCAGAGCCAAAGGGCGCTTGGCCAGATGGCGCAGAGCCAAAGGGCGCCTGGCCAGAGGGCGCAGAGTTGAAGGGCGCCTGGCCAGAGGGCGCAGAGCCAAAGGACGCCTGGCCAGAGGGCGCAGGGACGAAGGGCGCCTGACCAGAGGTCTGGGCACCTTGGGTGAGAGCGAAGAAGTTAGCAGCGTGATCAGTTCCAGGGCGTGATGAGACGGTCTTGACGGATAGAGCAGGGTTTGTCCCCATGATGGAGAGGAGCTCGTCATACCACGGGAACGTATGTAGTACTTGCGCTGTAATTTTTATTAGTTTAATCTGATTAAATATAAATATAAAAAACATACCGTGCAGATTTTGAGCGACGTCGTTTGGCATGACGCCGGCACCCGTCGAGTTTAATTTGTCGTGACATTCACGAAACCTTTTTTTGAGACTGGAGGGAATGTTAGTACACATGTGAATCGATACGAAAAATCGTACCTCATGATATGATTGTTGGTCGAGTCGCGAAACTTATCCGGCACCTCAGCGTATTGCGCCGCATAGTTAGGATCAGCCTGGAAAACATGGCGGGCGACGACAGAGCAAACCGAGAGTTTATCCTTGCCCGATGGGCGATCACCCTCGGTATGCGATTGTTTCCCGTCCGAAAAGAACAGAACTCGGCAGTCTGCTGGATGGTTGCGGAGGTACTCGATAACCCTCTGGGTGCGAGAGGGGTCCGCCTGCCACTGCACGACGAGCTTGGGTGCCTGGGCAGCATGATCGTTACCTCGAGTACTCCGAGATTTTCCTCGGCCACGGGTGACGGGTCCTTGGTTGTAGTCCATAGATTTGGGCTGCAAACACTTGAGGCGTGCAGAACGACGAGGACGTGGTGGTCGAATGACAGGCATAGTTTTCGAAGTCCGAAACTATGCCGATGTGCCGCATGTCCTATGCGTGTTGTTCCTGCCTGAATTGTCAGTTTCTAACCGAAGTTACCGAGCTTTACCGAGCTTTACCGAAAATTCCCATTTTACTCTGAGTACCATTACTGAAATGACACTTAGAAAGTGATGCGAGATGATATATTTTGATTTTGTACGAAATTGGCTCAGGATACCCAAGCTTTATGTCTGACGTACACCCGAGTTATCCTTTTTGCACTATATTCGGATTACAAATTACAGGATTTGCCGTGTACAATAATGAGTTAATTACGTAGTACTCGCTGAGTTAACTATATATAGGGTTACCTCGCCGAGTCGGAGGCACTAGACCGTAACACTAACTATATAAACACGGTGGTCCCTCAACCCTTCTTCACATTCATCCACTATCATGGACGAATCGTATGAACCACCAAGGCTGTTCCCAGTCAGTACCAGTCAATCTATACAGCCCTTCAAGCAGAAGATAGACAAGGGGAAAGGAGTCGGTTAGTGCACTTTACATACAGGAAAGCTATCGTTCATAATCTGGATTCTGCACAGATCGTGGCGATAGCAGTTTTCGTTTTGCCCAGGGCTCATATTCCCGTGCATCTACACCATCGATCATGATCGACGAGATGGACGATGATGATGAGCCCTTGGCATCACAAGCACCCCCAGCGTTGAAAGGTGATGCGGCAGACTCTATTTGCATGTCCGAGGATTCGGACGACTTCTATCATTCAGTAAGATCCGGTGATGCAGAAGACTTTGTAGGTCCACTTCCTTTAGGCTTGCGGTCATCATGATGTGGGCTGGAGTTCTTACGTTCTCATTCAGATGGACGTAGAAGATTCCTCTCCGCATAATGATGCTCGTGACCTTGCCCAGTCGATTAATGGGATGTATCGAGTGTTGGATTTGATTAATGAAGAAGGGAGTGGTGGGCTAGGTATCTTCATCATCCTTGACAAGCCTTGCCTTCGTTGACTTTTAGTTTTAGTGGACAAAGTTATCATAGCGCAAGACTCACTCCGTGCATTCATCAACAGTGTTTGCCCAGGCACATATGTGTCTATGACGAAAGTAAACTTCAGCGCTTTAGACCGCTTCATCGTGAAGCCTGTTGGCGTGTACGGAAGTAAGAGTGAAATTGTACGACTCCTGTCGTCTCTGGGTGTTGTCGATGAAGAAATGTGAGATCGGTGCCAGTATTCAGATTGACACCTTGATAAACTTTCTCCTGTAGCGCAAAGCAACTCATTACGAACCAAAGTGACTCCAACGTTTCAATGCCGAGTCTTCGTTCCGGGCTGTACATCGTCCGTGCAGTTTGCGAGGCTACACCTGACCAACAACTTTTCCTCATCTACTGGCCGGAGGATTCGACATGGGATGACTCAGCCCCTTCGTCTGTGAGACGCAACCGCGTGACCTTTATGAGGTCCGTCGAGTCTTTCTTGGTTTAGACACTTGCTCCTGACAAAAACAGATACCTCATGAAAATGTGTGATCAAGTCACATCACTCATTTCCCCAGAGCATGCTCGATCTATCGTATGGAATTCCCAGGAAGGCGAAGACACCGTCATGGATCTGGACGAAGATCATGATGAGTCCAGTAGGCTGTTCACTTTTGAAGTTGCGAAAACCAATGAGCAGGAAGAGGCAGTAAAGCCGCGCCCGGGGTTCAAGGTTAGTCCAGTTTATCGATATGAGTAGTTGAGTGCTTAGAGCCGCTTCTATAGGCTACGTCCAAGCATATAGCCATGCCCCAGCCTTACCCAGAGGCACCAGTGGACTTGCTTAAGCCCGAATTGTTGCATGGTGAAACGACTCAAGGGTTCATGACCGTCGCATTTCAGCCGGGCAGGCTCAATGCTGAATCCATGAAAAATCAATCGTTAACCAGCGTCCAGTTGGGCAATTACCTGTGGGTATTACACTAAGCAGCTTGACTTCGGCCGTCATTTGACACTTCCATAGAAAGAGTGATGCCTTACTGATCAGTGAGGGCCTGGATGCAGACGCCCTGAACATTCTGCTATACAGTGGCATCCGTGATCGTTTCCGACAACAGTGTCAACAGTTTCGGCAGCAATGCACGACTATCTCATCGAATACTAGGTCCAACAAGGAGTCAGAGACAACGAGGGTTACAGAGGACGTGAAGAGGGGGGAGCCTCTTCTGACCAAGGTCTTTCATCAGGCCTTGGTCGATGCTATCATCCAGAAATTTCCGTGCGTTTTTAGCTCGCACACTTTACCTATGTCTAATCGAGCTCTAGTACTTTCACTCGCGAGTCTCTCCCATGTCCTACAGAACGTGAGCAGGGCGGCCAGTCGACTCTAGGTCCGTCCTCCGTGTAATCAATTTGTCCTGGAATAATACTATTTACAGATTCGTGTGTGGCTGATGTTCCAGTCGGTACCGGCTCTTCGTGAGTTATACACACAACAGGTCCTCGTGTATCGCTAATATTTTTCAAGTACCTCCGCTGTCGATCCCTCTCCGCATCCCACCGGACATGAACAGGAACATCATGCAATGCGAAGTATGTTATGTTTGCGAGGCTCTACATCTTATTAATCAGTTGTGCAGATGAGCTCAATGATCTCATTGCCTTATATCCAGAGATAGGGAAAGAGCTTCGTGGCAAGGAGCATTCGGGGAAAATCAACACGCGAAATTTCAAGGACGGCAAAGAACGGATCTGCATGGCCCGGAATGTCCTTCGTAACTCTGCTGATATGCCGAAGGAATCCAGTGAAACTCTCATCAATATCATTCTCCACGAGGACATGACACACGTTAAGGAAACCTTGAAATCGATCAGCAAAGGAAACATTCCGCCTGAGAAGCCCAGAGGAATGGTATACACTTTTTGGAGTAAATTCACTGGCAGTTCGATTGTCTTACCTGACCTGGATTTGCCTCTCTTCGGTAAGACGTTAAAGGAGGTGGACGCCGATTCTATCAGCGACACTCAGTTCCTCACGGAGTTGGATAATGTCGAAATGCCCCCTATCTTGCGAAAAATCGTGGAAGACACTAGGGCAGCTGCTCTGGATCACTTTAGATCAAACTTGACGAAGCAGACCCGATTTTTAGTGCATTTTGCACTGCGCACACAAACCGAACAATGCTCGCTTCAGGTTCAGAGAGAAGCTGCCAGCCATGAAGAGGAGCAACTTACTGAGTTGCGGAGGACGTTCATCCATGAAATCAACGATCTTTCGCAAACAGGGTCTCATGCGTTAGTGGTTCCGCACTTATTTTACTTCGCCTTCATCTCAAGTCCATAGGTACACCTTCGTCATCGATTCCGTCGAGGAGATACGAAAATATTACTCTTGTAAGTCAGTTAATCTCGTATATACGAACTCTGACGAAATTATTGATAACAGCAAATATATTCATCTCTGGCCAAAGAGAATATTTCCAGGACCCTGTTTGTGAATTCTCTGTTCATCTCATGCAGCTGATGGAACATGATCAACACTCATTAAAAATGGACCCTACCATGATTCCCTCGCCGAAGTTCACTGGCAGGCACATGTACTCTTTCAAGTTGCCTCTCGGAGATTCAGTCGCGTCAGTATTTTTGACATTGTGATGCATCAATGAATTGACGTTGTTGACTTAGGAGAGCGCAACTTCTTTCAGGCGATAAGATCTTACTCGCAACGACTGATCGACATGGGAACCTAATGGTGTTCCTGGAAAGCCTCCACGCGATCGAAGGCGCCTTGACTCATCAGAGCCGCGGGAAAAAGCTGAATCGCGATAAAATCGGCGAATTTATTCTCGCATTTGACGAGTCGAAACGATTGCTCAGTGTCGTGGCTAGAGAGAAGGTTGGTTTCACAAGTAATCTTCTGGGCGCGTCTAACGAACGTGACATCAGCTTTTGTTGCACATCTTTGTTCATGACAACACCCGTGGTTTCCAGGCTTCTGGCAGTGCGATCAACTTGACTCAGTGGTATGGTGAAGGAGTCTCAATCATTCATGCGTGCTTCATCTGTGGTAGCGAAGAGCTACTGCTCGTCGATTCATTGGCACAAGCCAGAATATACTCCTTGACAACGATGCAGTTTAGGTAGGAGCTTAACTTACAGTAAATGATGACTGCTAATATGCGTATGACAGACCCGCAACACTTAATCTCATTCAGATACCTAAGGCAGTTTACTCCACTCCAGATGGTTCTTGTTTGATTGCCGCTCACGTGTGTGGCTCTGAATTGACCTTGACTGCCTATCACTGGAGTACCTTCGGCTCGACGGATGGCGTCCCGCTCGAAATTTCTGATCTTCCCTTGGATCAACCGCTGCTATTGACTTCTTTGATAAAAAGGAGCATCGTTCATCTAGTCACGCTTGACATTGACTCAAATTCTTGTCGATCATTCGCTCTCGACATCACTCGCAGGGTAACGGAGTTTACCTTCAAAGAGAAAGGCGGCCGAGGAGGAGCTTCTCAGTCCGAGCACGCCACTGCACACAACTGTCTCATTGATTGTCACGCAGACGTGTGGACTCGTTTCCCGGTTCTCCCTGCTGTTCAGCGGGAGACGATCACATCGTCCAGTAATAGATGTCCGCGAACATTGGTGTTCATTACAAATCGGGACCATCATATGTTCTCACCGCACTTCCACGACCTTATTTACAACTTTGAAAGGACGTCAAAGAAGCCAACGGGAACCATCCTAAAATCAATGAGCATCTCTGCCACTACATATTCCGATTTTTCCAATAGCCTCCTTAGAGCTGCAGACTGGAGCGTGTCGAAGTTCAGAGCCGGGGAATGGTTGGTGGACATCCTCTGCCTCATTCCAATTCACATCGCAGTGACGAGGGAGAATCGTTTCATTCCACTCAAGGATGGTGTATATTCAACCGAACTTGAGAAGTCCCTCCTCGGTGCAGATGTTAACCGCATTGTCAATCACCTGTCTTTTGGTTGGTATGAATCTTTGTTCCAGTCATACATGGCGAAAAAGGTATGATATATGAACGCCTCCAGTCGAGCGATACTGACTTTATCTGGTGCCATCTTCTTCAAGCCGGTCAAAGTTGTGTCGTCCATGGGCGAACAATCGGTGGGGAAGAGCTTTTCCTTGAACCATCTTGTGGATACGTCATTCGCGGGATCGGCCATGCGTACGACAGAAGGGGTTTGGATGTCGGTAACTCCGACTAAAGATGCTCTTATTGTTGCTTTGGATTTTGAAGGTATGTCGAATCAAACCATCAGTGGATGTTTCATATTGATATCTTTCTTTAATAGGTGTTCATAGTATTGAGCGTTCTGCTCAAGAAGATACATTGCTCGTGCTATTCAATACTGCGATCTCTAACTTGGTTTGTTGCCCGCTGTGTTTCTCATGGTTGCCTGATGTCGTTTACGTAGGTGCTATTTCGGAACAACTTCGCCTTAAGCCGAGACATCACAGGCTTATTCCAGTCATTCCAATCAAGCTCGACCGTCCTCGACCCAGCATCTAACCCGAGTCTATTTCAATCAACGTTGGTGATCATAATTAAAGTACTTTCCCATCTCTTGAAATTTGTTTTTTATGTGTTTTGACATATCGACTTCTAGGATGTCGTGGATTCGGACAAAGCAGAAATCACTAGAGAGTACGCTCCAGACAGTGTCCCCATGAATGCATACTCAAATCGTCACTCAGGTTCGCCCTCAAGTTTCAGCAGATAGTTCAAGATGAACAAGAGGCCAACTTCATTTCTCGCCTTCACGCTGGGCAGTTGAATATCATCCCTTGGTATGTGAGATGTTTCTCATGGTATCATTGGTTGATTGTTCCATGCAGGCCGGTAATTGAGTCGCAGGAATTCTATAAGCTGTTCCCGACTCTCAAACGTCGACTGGACAAACAAAAATTGACGCATCATACAGCAGGAGAATTCCTTCATGTCATGAAGACCTTGATGGCGAAACTGAAGGTATGATTCACTTGTCGTACATTTTGAGACCAGTCATCAGAACTCGTGCAGGCAAATGATTGGGGTGCTCTGTCACGTGCGTAGTACTCTTACAGCATCCGTAGTTCAGTTCATCAACAACACACCGCAGAATCGATGGCCTCGCATCGAGCACAACTTCTATTAGCCATGTTGCCAAATGCGTTGGCATTTGGACTGCAAGAAGTTAACCCCGACCCGGAACCTCTGAAGGTGTGGAACGCTTCTACTGCCTTTCATTGCAATCGTGTTTAACCGGCGTTATGAAGAATCTGGATGATGATGTCCCGATCGGGATGCCCGATACTCCAGCTGAATTTTCATTGGCAGGAGGGCCACAATCTCCTTCTCGCGAGACCGCTCTCCAAGTTCTGTCTCATGCATGGGAAGACTATGGTTCTCGCCATCACGTGCCGGAGGATCTTTGGATCGAGAATTTGATCGCTCACATCGACAGTCTGGTCAATTTGCGCGTCGCCCGTGTCCGCGAGTGGATATCGTCCAACGTCGCTCGATTCCAAAACGGGCAGGCAAGCATCGACGAGCTCATGAGAACGTTTGAAAGCGCGACAGTGGATTTGAAGAGCAACTTGCAGTTGTGCATGATGAAGTGTGGAAGTTGCGAGCTGCTCTGCATTCAGAGCAGATTGCATGACGGACAACATGACTGCCTGACCTCTCATGAATGCATACATTCTTGTGATTTTTGTACGTCATCGGGAGAGACAAAGGCTTGCACCATGTCGTAAGTCATCAATCTTTTCAGTGGGCCAGTAAACTGAAGCATCTCAGAGCGGGGCATCCGGGTAACCACATGTTAAGCCTTTCATGATCGTATCCATGCACGAGCTCATCACCCCTTCTAGATGTGTTGTTAATGCGCATCTCTGTGGTCAAGCCTGCAAATTTTCCGGGAGACAGGGATGTCTGGATGAGTGTACGAAGGTGAGATGGATCCTCTTTATCGTTGTGTAAAAGGTCGTTGAGCTTGTCTTTTAGGTGATCGGTCACGCAGAAGATGACCATCTGTGTGCTGCTATTGTGCATGCCTGTGGTCAGGTATGTTTGACCCTAGAACAGCCATTTCACGTGCTTAAAAGGCCTCTAGCCCTGCGATCTGTCAAAGCTCAGGTTGGATGACGGAACCACTCCCCCTTGTCGCGGTACTTGTGGCATTGCAAGGCAAGTCATCAAATGAACGCTTGCACCACCTTCTGACATCTAATTTTCCACAGTGACATGAATCATGACCAACACCTGTGCGATGCTCGACTTTGCTCTTTCCCTTGCCAACTTTGCAAGAGACTCTGTGCGAATACCGACCATCTTCACGGCTTGGAAGACGGCGCTATCCATCTCTGCGGGTTTGTCGACAATCATCCTGTGTATCTTTGTATCTGAGAATTGAATTTCAAATAGGGAGGAGCATTCGTGTTCCGTGCAATGCACTGCCGAGGGTATCTGCGAAATTGAGACTGCGCCACAATCGATCGAGGCGACGTTCACCGGAAGGCACGAGACGTTTCAGTACACGAAGGTGGCGTTCTGTTTCTGTCTTGGACATTATTTTCTGAATTGATGTACGATCTTGGTTCGCAGTACTCGCAAGGTGTGTTGGGTTGATAACCTCTGATACTGTCACTTATTCGCCCTCAACAGTGGCTAAACGACTGAGATGTGCCAAGTCGATACCACCAGGCCTTGTAGCCCATACAGGTCGGCACAACCATAGTTTGGATCAAAGAGTGGTACATTTCTGCAGAGCGAAGTTAGAAACTTTCTTCCGCTTTTGCGGTCTTTCCTCATTCATTCTCGTCGTTTCAGGTGTGATCACTGTGGCTACTATTGTACATTGCCGCTCGGTAGGTACACCCTGTGCACCTCGGCAGTCACGTTTCACGAACCCTTACATCAGGTCATCCGCAGCAAGAGCATGAAACGAGACACGGATCCATGTCCTCGTCACGATGGGCAGTCGATGGCCCAGATGATACGGGTCTCGAGGTCGAAGGCCGTCGCTTCTCGTCAAATGATGAGGGCGCACCGATGATGTGCAACCTCGTTTGTCAGGCGGTAGGCAGACATGTTCACATTGACTACTGTCGCGCCTCGGATGCCGCCGCATACATAGGAAACAATGAAGCTCAGCATATTTTCAAGAGACTGTTACCACACCCGGACCGTCCCAAAGATTTTTTGACACACGATATCTTCTGGCGGTAGGCTGGTGAGTAATTTTGTGGTTGTACTCACTGGGCTTACACAGTCCGCAGGCTTCAAAGGCCCTTATTCTCGCGAGGAGCAAGCAAATTTCGCCGAGTGGTGTGTTTTGGATGTTTCAAAGTGTGATAACACAATTGAATCCATGCTCTTGTTAGTGACTTGATGTGTGGCGGTATGGTTCATTCTGTGCTTGTCCCATTGGCGATTTAGTGTCTTGTCAGGCCCCGAGCATACTGCTGCAGCCGGAAATGCTGCTCAGCCATCCTATTGTACTTCGCCTTTGTTTCACCTGCCGATGGATCCTAACAATGCCCAAGTTGGTTTAGGATATGTTTCCAATGACGGACATATCTTCTCATGCAGGAGCCCTGTGATCATGCAGCAACCATTCCATGTGTGAGTGATCTGCTAGGTCCAGTTGCAGTGATGTTAATCAATATACATCCAGAATCTTTGTAGCTGATAGGTGCGAGACAATGTTTTTTTGGCTGCTATTGCTGATTATTAGTAGATCTGGCTCCATGGCCTCTGGTGACAGACATCCCCTCCCGAACACGCCTGCCTCGGACAGAATCGTGCGACGCTCTAACAACCGGTTTGGTGCTGTGCTGTCTTCCCTATATAGCTTCTGGTCTGCCCGTGCTGTAGCGATTGGTGGTCAACAAGCAGCCCGACGCGACTCATACAGTGTTATTTTGTTTGATCATTCCATTGCGAATGCCCTAGTACACGATTTCGTCAGTTCTCCAGACCAATTACTTGATGCCGTTTTGCGTTATGACGCCGATGGAGGCACGAACTTTACTGCAGCAATTCAGCGGGCCCAATCGGTCATGGAACAACATTGGAGCACGGAAAGGTGCGTTGGTCTTCCCTTAAACACGTCCAAGATTTTTAACATTGCTTTTAGGAGCCCTGTAATCATATTTTTGTCGGATGGCGAGTGCCATATTGCGGATCAAACTGTTCAAGATTTGTGCCGCTCCGCGGTTCGTCTTGGGTTCGTGGCCTATTTGTTTGGTTGGATTGGCAACCTGTAACACAATCTCTAGCAAAGCTTTGTCTTTCCACGCAGTATCATTCGGTCCAGATAGAGCTTCTACCTCCTTGCGACGAATGACTCAAATTGCACTTGACATCCAGAACAACGCCCCAAGAGATCCTTTGGCCCCACCGGCAGCAACAGTCGCGTCTTCATATACGCAGGCCTTAGACACGGTAAGAGTGCTACTGTACGAACGCATGTGGGGCGTGTTTAACGTCGTCTTTAGGTACAACTTGCCGAAACGTTCCTAGGAATTGCAGAATCGCTCAGGAAGCCGAGAGGGTCTCTCATACATTGATTGAAGGATACACTGAATATTTGACAGAGACGTTTGGAGGTGACGAGTTACAATGATAGTACTGGTGTAATATGAATAGTTGAATTGTCGTGATACTAAATGCGACACGACCAAGAGGATAGCACGTGCCGCAAGGTACGACATAATAGAACGACAATGATACTCATCGGGCTTAATTCCAAGCTCGGAGTCTCAAAGAGAGATAGAGTAAAAAAGCGTAGGTCAAGAAGTTGAGAACCAAAGCGATTATCCCCACTGCAAGTTCGAGTTCGGTGATCTTGAGATGATGGATGGCGCGGGTGATGAGCTGCAGAACAAAATTCAAACTCGTAAGCAATCGACTGATATCGGTACTGCTACATAGCTGGCACGAAGTCACTGTCATGATGCTATGAGACCAATCAAGACACAACACGGTATCTGATACCGAGCAAACATCTTCAGAGCATCACAGATAAGCTTACATGCATAGATACACTCGAAATATTACAGGCAGTTTGATTTACCTGCCCCCACATCCGCCTCCACAACCACCCCCGCAGCCACCTCCACATCCGCTTCCGCAACCACCGTCACATCCCGTCCCACCAGCATGCACACTACCTCCACCACAGCCGCCACCACAACCACCTCCACAGCCACCTCCACATCCCGTCCCACCAGCATCAGACCAGCTACACGGTGGGGCACCAATCGAACAGCCATCTGCCCCCTGTAAGCATGGTATTAGCACACATCATTCTCCAAACACAGCAATAACACTCACCGCTACAGACCTCAAACCTCCATTCACTATCGCCCCAGTAGCAGTAACGGAGCCACCGAGGTAGTAACGAAACATCGGCACAGGATATAAACATGCAATGGCATGATCAACATTCCCATCCTTCTTCACAGCCCTCCCGTTTCGTTCTGCCCGCAGCCTCCGCACCCCTGTTTTGCATGCACGGTTCTCCCGGCGACGCAGGTTTGCGGACATGTTGTGCAAGGTAAACACAACGTTGTGATCGTTTGGGTGCGTGGCAGCACGTGCGTCAGTTTTGGGAGGGACTGAAGGCACGTTGCTGGCGGCTTGAGAGAAAAGGAGGCATCGGAGCTTTTGGCCGATTGTATCTCCAGGTAGTGGACACCCGCAGTACATGTAGGGTACATGATAACGCTCCTGGTACGATTTAGAGAAGTTTTGATGGAAATATCTAAATCCAAGGGATGATAGCTTACATTCCAAGCACGACAGGTGAGGTCGAAGGAGGTCGCGAGGTGACCTTCTTCCACCTTATCATCACTGAAAGACATGTATTCAATGTGTGTTCCCGAATTGTACTCGTCAGCACCTACTGATCGACATATCGTCCTACGAAAGAGAGGCAGTCCTTTTGATACTGACTCGCCATAAGTTGATGAGTATGCCACCCGAGATCGATGTCGAGCGTGGGCACGAAGAACGAGCCAGGAGACTCTGCCATCATGTTCAAAAAGCTGCCGAGTAATGTTTTTGTGCCGTCCGTAAAAAAAAAGAAGCAAGCACCTACGCGTGATACCGAGCTACGCAATGTTGCAGTGCTACTGCGTCCACCTCGTTGGCGAAATATCCTGCCTCGGTCCATCCGAAGTTGACCATCTTCTTCACAAACGAGCCTTGCCGGAGGACCTAGATACATACATTAGTCCTTGGATACGATCAAACTTCAAGGGTGTACTCACAGCACCGACCAAATCGAGTGAAAACACCCTGTCGTCCGTGTAGGCACCCATCATCCTATTCAACCTGTCGTTCAATTAGAAAAACATATACATTGCAACAAAAATAGGACATACAATCTTGGCTTCAAATACTTGTTCAGCACGGTACGCATGCGCATAGCGTCATACTGGACGTTTATCAAGATCTGGCGCGCGCGATCACTTGCCTCGTTCTGCTGGAAAATGATATTTGAGTCGAGGACACGCTCCTTGATCGTGTCTCCGCGCGCGATGTCGTAGGTGCTGTGGGGTGTATGAAGAGTTCCACTGTATATACGAAATTGCATTAGATGTCGTACAAGATGATCAGCAACGCGACACCCACGCTAAATATGTATCAGGTACTGTTGTTTCGACGATGTTTTTCGCAAACTTGTAAAGGCCGAGAACTTCTTTAGTGATCGGCTGAGCACATTCACATTCGATGTGAAAGTCACTCTGGGCGTATCCCTTGCCGTTAGGCTGCAAGAATGCTACGGTTGGCTGTCAGAATAAATCACCATGAGGCACAAAGGACATACGCGAAAGGACAGTGCGGTAACAGTAAGGGCACTCAATAGATTTGTGTGTGAGAACCGCAGCAGATTCGAATGGGTCATACGGTGATTTCGTAATGTGTTCCCAAGCAGAAACGCGTTCATACTGTGGTGCGTCAGTGGTTAATATATCAGGGTTATCCTGGCACAACATCTAGTGAGCGCGGGACAATATTCAAAGTGATGTGGCGTACGAGAAGGTTAGGAAAGTAGTTGGTGAAATGAGCGAGAGGTTTCAGCTTAAAGATCCGCGCGGTGTCTTCCGCATACCAGCTGTAGATGAGACAGAAAAGCATGAGGTCCGTCATTAATGAGGAACTAAAGACATGCTTGCCTCGGATTCAGGAGATAGGCATGCCACACCATGGTGACATCGATGGGAGGCAAACGTTGCTCCACTGTATCAGATTGCTCGATCATCAAACACCACCTCTCGAACCTGCGCTCCATCAGTCAGTGAACTAACAGTGTAAGCACACGCAGAACGCTAGTAAGGCACGCACCGTTCAACAGCCAAATTAACAAACCATACCCAACGTTTCTCGCTGTCCGACTCTAATCCCGCAGCAAGGCTCTCATTGGCAACTACCCGCTGCTTAAGGTGGCTGAACGCTGCCAGCAACTGAAGATGGGCCTTAAGCTGATCTGGGCGGACGAGGTGCTGGGTGCTGCATCGTCCGATGTTGAAGGTCTCTGGGAGAGTATACTGCGGTGTTTCGGGCTCGGGCTGGAGAAGCGTAGTATATGGGGGGAGCTGCTCGGACATGCTGGAAACTGATGTGTATGTGGTTCCTGGTAATGTATGATATATGTCAAGATGAGATTACTTGTACTGACGAATGCGAGAGTGAGTAATTTGGTGTGCTCTAACGTGTAGTGGTATATGTACTCATTCTGCTCACCTCGAGGTTGAACGTTTCAAGGACTCACGATATGGACGTCCAAGTCACTCGTATGCAAGATGACAAACTCCAGAATCAAAGTCTTTCAGATAGCTTGAAGCATGAGAGTCGATGGCAGGGCCAGCCGTCACAGCCACAGATATCATACTCCGACTGTTTGGACCCTGTGAAGCTACATAGATCGGTCCGATATTAGCAGTTGACTAGGCCCGGTGAACCAGTTCAACCAGCTCTTTTCTTTCATTTGGTGGAAATCCTATTTTATTACACCGCAGGTTGTTAATATTGGTTCCGCAGAAATTCCGCAGATACTTACCGTTGCCAACTTCACTGATGGGCCCTGATGCAGACGCCACCCTGTGACTAGCATTGGAGAGCGGGTACTGATTCATCTTGTCAACAGCAATGGCTTTGTTGCAAAGTAAGCACTGCGCCAGGGACATTTGGCTTACCTTCTAAGGACCTTTGCCTGATCTCACCCCTACCAGGCTCAACGACACTTGTCGCGGTTGTGATACTGGCGTCCCTCTATCTCCTACAAGTCTATCGCCGAAAACAACGAACGACTCGGACACCCATACGAGGACCTCAGAGCCCAGGCTGGGTGTTTGGATTCGCCAAGATACTGTTAAATTCCACCGCTACAACTGAACTGTACGAACGTTGGGCTAGGGAGTATGGTACAGTGTATAAGGTCCCGGATATCTTTGGACGGTCCAGGGTTATATTATGGGACCCAAAAGCAATCTCTCATTTCTTTGCAAGAGACACATGGTTGTATAACCAAACTCCGTTCAGCAAGATCGTCATTCAAACAACGGTATGTCGTACAGCTATAGGGTAACAGCGCGCTTATGCAAATAATAGATCGGAAGAGGAGTATTGTGGGCCGATGGTGAAAGTCACAAAAGGTAAGAAGTGAGACTTTCAAGTGGTGCTGAGCTAAATCCATGTCATTTCCTCTCATTTGTTAGGCAGCGCAAGGCTCTCAACCCCGCCTTTACCGCAGCTGCTATTCGCAGCTTGACATCTGTTTTCCAATGTGCCGCTCACAAGGTCAGTCACTAACCGATTCACCTTGCACTTTATTTAATGTGTTATAGATAGTGATCGCTTGGGACGGTGAGATAGAATTGAATCAAAGAACTCATTGCGCAGTAATTGATGTTCAACAATGGTACTTTTCTTCCTCCAAATTTTCGTAGCTGCACTCTCAGACATATTATACAGGATGAATCATATCTCGTATGTATACTTATTCCCTTCTACCCGCTGATGTCTTATTCATCACCTGCCACATAGACTCGACTGTGCAGGCATAGCCCTCCTGTCCCATGACTTCGGCGCACTCGATGGAAATGACTCGGACGTCGCGCACGTCCTGAATGCATTTGGTTCACCCGCCAAAATTTCCAACTTGATCATATTGGCACAAAACTTTCCTTCCATCCTGAAGCTGCCATTGCCTCGCATGCGGTTCACCCAAAAGCTTCGCCTGATAGTTGGCAAAATATGCCAGGAGATGCTATCACGGACGCGCAAGGAAAAGGATACTGGCGGTGCTGAGAAGGGGGACAAATCGTGTCTGGGTTTACTCTGTGAGTCCTATCGTTCATTTGCGAATTTCTAAACCTTAAAATTGATGTATAGTGAAAGCGGAGGAATCTGGTGAGAGCGCGGGGCTGACTCCACAAGAAGTACTAGATGAGGTACACGAATTATAGATTTCCTCTGAATGATGGGGTGCTGATTTCCGTCTCCGCCAGGCAAGCGTTCTCCTTCTCGTCAGTTTTGAGACCACTTCAGGTAATGTGCATCCATCTAGCAAGAGAATTATACATTCACCATTACTCGCGTTTGATCAGTAAGCATGACAGTAAGTTTCAAACTGTTCGCAAGTCCAACCATATTTCTTAACTCCACAGTGGGCTTTAGTAGAACTTGCGCAGAATCCAGACATACAAAAGAAGCTTCGCAACGAGTGCTTAGAGTTTGGGCCAACCCTCTCATATGACGACCTTACGAACAAACTTCCCTATCTGGACCGCGTGATGTGGTAAATGAAGTTCTTCGCCTCCTACCGCAACCGGTCAAAGAGATCTCGCGATCAGTGCGTACTTCCGAACTCAAAGCAATACAAACCACTCAAACTGACTATGACAGGCTATGCAAGAAGACGTGATCCCTCTCAGCGAACCCTTGCGCACAGCTGCCGGTAATTTCACCGAGAGCATATGCATCCCGAAGGGGACTGTGGTCGTGGTCCCGTTCGCTGCACTCATTGCTCCGTTAGCCTGTGGGGTTCTGACGCAAAGG
>NW_024539771.1:0-51966 GCF_016647785.1 Suillus fuscotomentosus
CGCCACGTGGCTCCCTTCCCCGCACAGGACTTGCCAATGGATTTTCACCCGGCACATCGCCTGCTGCTGCTCCAGTCTCATCCACGCTGCCTGCTCAGGTCTCAAGACTGTATCCAATCCTATGATGCCCAAACCCTCTGATACTGGACATACGAAACATTCGTTCCGGGCTCCGGCCGCATCTCTTTGGCACGTGGAAGACAGCAGGCTTGGTCCTGTCCCCCTCGCAAGTTGTCAATCGTGGGGCGGAAGTCTTAATATGCGTGGTCTCGATCACGAGATTGCTGTTGAAGACGAAGACCTAGAGGAGTTCTTGCCAAGCTCCCTTAATGACCTTTTGACCCCCGAGGAACGTTCTCGCAGAATGTCGCGTACGAATTCTGTCCGCCCTACTCAGGTACACAACAACGGTCTTGGTCTTGACCCTCCCTTCCTCACTGCACATTCGCAAGCGGAGGGTTCCCGCCACCATTATTCACGTTCCGTGCCTGCCACTTCGCTCCTCGGTGACGTAAAGTCTATTTGGGCAGAGCGGACCGGAGGCCTTCCTGGCTCCCCTGACACATCTCATGCATTCAATCTCGCAGTCGGGACACCTAGTTCATTCAAATCCTCGAGCGGCTTCGGAGGTCGCTCCTTCACTAATGAAGACGTGAACCCATCTTCTTCCCTTCTTTCTCCATCCAATGCTTCGGCCGCTTTTCTCCCTTCTTTACACCAGTATTACCTTAACTCAAAGCCAAGTGGCATCCAGCGTTCCACTTCTGGTCTCGGCCGGCCTGCTGGATCCCCCCTACAGCCACCCACTCCTCAGAATCCACCCCCAACCTCATTCTCCCCCCCGCGGATCAGCTCTCTCGGTGGTCATCGTACGCCGTTCGATGAGCATGCATCTGGACGGCCTATTCCATTTGGTGAGGGTGAAGAGCGCCCAGCTGCTATTTCCCCCTCCATCCGAGCTCTGCAAGCGCACGCACCGGGGCAGAGTCTGCCGCAGGGGCTTGCGGCAGGTTACTCTCGTATCCACGCACTCCCAATGACAATGTCGCCCTCCTCAGCCGCAGCCTTCAGCCCTGGCTCCAACAATAACCCATATTCCCTCAACCAGGATTGGGTGGGGGGCTCTGCCACCCAAGGTGACCATCTCTCTGCTGCAGATGTGGGAGGAATGCCTCTCTCGACCTCGATGGCAGGCCTGGAGTCGATGTTCTCACGCCTGTCGTACTCCGCTGCCGCAACGTCGCGGTCGCCTCTGAACAGCGGCCTGGCGCATTCGCCAACACAAGGCTCACCGCTAGGTATCCAGCGTGGCACGCCTGGCAACCGGAACTGGCACGCACAGAGCCCACTGAGCAAACCTGTTGTTACAGCGGATGATGATGAGCTATTCAGTATGGATGGATGAATAGTAAGCTGTGCATAGAAGTGAAAAGTAAGTGCTTTAAAAGCAAGTGTACGCGATGTCAAATTGTTGTTATAATTGCTAGCTGCGCCTCTGCTTTGGTTTCCGGAGGACGCCATACCTCACTAGTCACTCTTGTTGTATTGCATGGTGTATGTATGTGTGGGGGCCGCCAGATGCATCTACGTAAAATATATTTATACCAACTCTCTAATCATTTGGTAGGTCGTGATGTCAAAAGTTATTGGGTTTTTTTGCTATTTTTTGTTGCCTGTCACCCATGGCAGCAAGTCACACGTTCAAATGTTGTTCCACGGGATATTTATGAATATGGTATGCCTGCAGTAGCTAAGGTTTCCACGCGAACACGTAATAAGTCGGGATATCCGATTGCACAACCGGCGACAGGTTTAGTCGAGTTGATTATGTAAGCAAATGATTGGAAGTTGTCTCCAAGTTTAACAGACCCGAAGTAATTCATCAATGTTCTTCACGGCTGTCTGTCTTTCGAAAGCTTCGCGGCGAGCTTTGACGCCCAAGCGGGGGAACAAGGACTTCTATAAAGGTGAGCCAAGCAACTTTGACTCTTGGAATGGTAGAACACACCTTGCTGTCAATTTCTCATTTGTTTCGGGCTGTCTCTAATTATGGTTTCTGTCTAAACAACCGGTCCTCTCATATCAACGCTCACACTGTACATAGGAACTAGACAGGCCTTTCTCCCTGGTGGACACCGCACGGGTGCCCCAGGCAAACATGTCATCCGAGGCGCGTCGAAGTACCGTTTACTGGACGAGAAAGTGCGGGTATTTGTCGCGCCAAGCATAGAGGAGATCAAAAAGAGCGAGGTGTGTTGTATAGATGTTATCAATTTACCCCTTTTCTGACTACTTTTGCTTTGTTATTCTCTTGATGTGTATCTGACTCTTGGTCGTTATGCACACGTATATCTACCCCTCATCCAACATCTCCCCCCATCTATTGTTTTCCTGAAATTAGCTGAAGCCGTACGTCGGGAAGGACGTCAAGCTTACAATGGTACAGAAAAGGGAGTTGTGGATGATCATGCCAAAGTCACCAGCGTCATCGCAGTCCGCTCCATCAAGCTGAACGAACAACTTTTTATTAGTGTCCGACTCTATGTACTACAACATAGAACATAATATCATGCATATCTCCTATTGTAGTAGGAGCTGGGAAGGAGTGGATGCTGGGGTACAGGTGGCGGTCTTCATACAATACGGTCCATACGAAATATTCCTGATGTATTGCATATGTCACCAAGTGATACTCTATCCCTACTTCACCTCCACCCGCAGCACGTTGACACTGTACGCTGGGGCAGTGTATGAGAAACTCTTACCAGTTTGAATTTGTGAAGTGACCGGCATGACAGCGTTGGGAGTCTCGGGCGAGTTGTTTGCAGTGGCAGAGCCCGAGAGCACTGTCGCATTGCCAGTGCCGTGAACACTGTTGAAGGGAAGCTCGAATAACATTTCTTCAGCTGTCATGCCCGTGTTGGCAATCTTGATAAAATATGAATCGTCACAACCAACAGAATAAGTCGAGCCTTAAGTACCTTGATGATAACCGTGTTGGTGGGTGCATCACGCGTGACACTCCAGTAGAGTGTGCCATTTTGAGGCAGGGTGCTTGGGAAATATTCGGTTCCACGGTTGAGACTGAAGAGCTGCAGCAGATGCTTGAGGGATGCAGTTCTACTCAAATATCAAATATCACTACCTGTTGTGTATAAAAGCTGGTTGATGGATACACGTGTGACGCACTAAAAGGATATAAATCTGATATATATCTTCAATTGTTTTGAGCAACTCACTCAAACGCAATAAGGTTGGGTGACCACTGATAGTTAGCAGTGTTCTAAAGTGCGATTGTTAGTGTCCACTCTAGTTGCAGAATCAAAAGTCAGCTCACCATTAACAAAGGAGCATACGACGCAGCGAATACAATGTCACTGTTACGCTCGAGACCGGTCATGAATGCGGCCTCCCCTACAGAACCTGTCCTGGCATCAGGTACGGTTCACAACCACGAGAGAGCACACACCTTGCATATTAGGGTATACGAGGCGACCGTTGAAGGGTTTTCCATAGAGATCGCTGGCGTTAGTTGATACAACAGCATATTCACCCTCAAAGTAGTAAGTGCCATCGCGCTTTCGGCCATGTCAGCCAGGTTCCCATCATGATGTAGGGCGAATGCAGAGCGTACGAACCTCTACAGAATCGTAGTAGAACGTGTTTTCTGCGAACCAGCCAGGTGTCTGGTACACGTGGTTATCGTACTGCTTCGGGATTGGATCAAGAGTGGGGTTGAAGGGTTGCGAAGTTGCGATGAACTCTACAAAGAAATATATCAGTCAAAGGCAAGCTCGTGCGCAGCAGTGTGTAGTGCTCACTCAGATGAGGGAATGTAGCCTC
Organism: Suillus fuscotomentosus; assembly: GCF_016647785.1. Lineage (NCBI taxonomy): Eukaryota > Fungi > Basidiomycota > Agaricomycetes > Boletales > Suillaceae > Suillus > Suillus fuscotomentosus. Next base: position 3,844 of record NW_024539771.1, read on the forward strand.
CAAGTGTTCCGCGAAATCTTTCCAGCGGTACATATACCTTGTGGTGCATCATTGACATGCTCATTCATCCGTTAATTCTAAATGAGGAACTCACGATTCTGGTGCAAAGAAGTCTTCATTTCCAATTTCGACATACTGCAGATGGAATGGTTCTGGGTGGCCAAGAGATGCACGCAGGGCAGCTGGTTTACTCGTGGCTGGATCACCGATGACAAAATTAATCTGGTCGATTGCCTGTTGGATGTATGGCGCAAGATCGTTCTCGGTGAGGCTGGCCCCGTCGAGTGAGTACCCTGTGCGTGAAATAAGCATGCAAACAATATGAGATGCACGCCTGTTATATACCTGCCCATACAGCCATAATGGGCTCCATTTCCATATCTTCGCAAAGATACAAGTACTCGAGAAGACCAAGACCGCTGAAAAAGGGGGAAATTTGTTATTGGTGGCGGAGTCAAAGTCATGAGAATGGCACGGACTCAGTATTGATGTATCCCCAGTTACCCATGCGTCCTGGACGGTCAATGAGGTTGCCTACCGTCGCATTCCATTGCCAGCGTGTAGAAAAGCTTTGGCCCTAGTGTTGCATTAATGATCGAGTCACAATAGGCTGGCCAATATTTATGTTTACCTCCTAGAAAGATCATTAACGTAGATAAATATGGTGCTATATAAAGCCTACCAAGTTATTACCACCAGGAAAACGGAAAAACGAAGGTTTCATGTCATACAATGTCTGCGTGCTGCTGTCAGAATATGTTACTTTAACTCTAGATGAAAACATGCCTGTGCAATGTCCATGCGCAGGCCATTGACCCTGCCCTTGAATGTCGGAGGGAAGAGAGAGAACATTGCGAAGTTGATCGTCTCTCCAATTGCGCTGGCACCATCGACTGTGACCGTGAAGATATTGGTAGTTGACACAGGGCTCGAGGTAGGAGTGAGATGCACCATGACCTGCTTCCAGGCTGTGGTAGAGCCGGAGACAGGGACGGAGGCATTTGCATAGACTACACCAATAGAAGACTGGAGCATGACAATGAGTTTTCCTGAAAAGTTGGATGCCCTAGGAAATCTGTAGTAGAAAGAGGCGTTGTAAGTCCAAGAGGCGTTGACGTTTATGCCTAGAGGGAAAACAATGAACTCGATGTACAAGTCCCCAGGTTAATTGGACATACCCCAATAGCCCTCATTGCCGAATCCTACTTGACCTGAGGAGCCAGATGGGATGGTGAGTTCAAGGGAGTTGGGCAGGGCACCAGAGAGCGGGATAGGGTCAGCAATAACATTGATGGATGTGCCGCTGATTGGAGCCCAGCCGAAGAGAGCATCAATTATATCTAGATACGTGTCAAGGATTATAGTTCGAAAAATATAGCTACGTGACACCTACTTGGTTTCACCTGCTGGAAGGCGCGGTTTTGGAGCACTTGCAAAAGAACCTCAGAAGCATGCCAGGAGCGTAAATTCGATGAAGCACTGACATTCGGCGTAGATACCACCATCACCGCTCTGCGCAAGAGGGTAAACGTTATTTTAAAAACACTTATAAATTATCTTGACCATGATGATATGCTCTTACATACTACAATGAGGGAAGAAATGATTAATAGGTCACAGTACATTACAGGAAACGTACACTGATATCCTACGAGTCACCGATATGTTGCATGTCAGAAAGGAGGCACGAATTTCATCACTATTGACTTGCCTCGAACATCTGTCCAACTGAACAGTAGGGCCATGTTAACGCAAAATACTTAGGGTCACAGGTAAATATCTCGACTCACAAAGCAGAGGCGGAATGCTATGGGCAGCTGTGCCATCAACACTGACAGTCGTCACGGTGGCAGCACAACTCGCGAGAATAGCGCTTGCAAGGACACCACAACTCAGAAGGCTGGATAGCATCTTGCAGCCCAATTGATAGGATATACGTAGCTGACCAGATGCCTTTTTATATAAGAGTCACATAATGTCGGGAGAAGACCGGTGTTTGGCGTGGTGGAACGCACGATCAATGCAAGTGGGAGGCCCGTGCACAAGACTCGCCAGCGGCGGTTCGTGCAAAACGTTCTCCCCGAACTTGACTTGAGCAATTGATTTTAGCCTGTGAAATTCATTCTGTCAAAGCTAATTGCCAGTGAGTACTCACTACTACCAAGTAACTAGTAGCGACAGGGTGGGTGCCACAGGCAACTTCCTTCAATTTGAAACTTCTGAAGCCGCAATAATCAATGGCCCATTGTAGCCACTTCCGGTTAGACTGGTGACTAGCCTGCAGGTCTATGAAAACTTCCGGTGAATTCGGTCACTTGGGCGGTCCGGCTAATGATTTGGCCTCTTCCAACTTGGGGTCTCCCAGTACCCAATATTGCTCTCGTCATGAAAACTAGCTTCCCACGTGTCCATGAAGCTACCGTGGTCTGTAACGGTGCGCGACATCATGGTATTAGGATGTCACGATGGTTACCCTTGAAACAGGCCTGCCAGCAATTGGCAAGCACCGACATCTTTCGTAACACCGTGGGACCATCAATGCATCATAACCCATTTCAATTGAGGAATCTATCTGCTGGTTTTTTCGTACGGCGGGCTCCGGTCTCCTATGTATCATCACGGGAGCAGGCGAAGTCAGTTATGAATCGGTAACGGTGCAAGCACCCGGATCCCCGACTCCTTGGGTTGTCATTCGCAAGTATGTGTACATTATTTTGGTGGTAGAAATAGTACAAATTGACTTTCAGATCATCTTAAGCTTGCTGCGGCTTGTTCCAGCTTCTTTCTCTTCTTTCATCGACATGATCCCGAGGTCCTTGTTGGTGTATTTTGTGGCAGGCAACTTTGCACCATGCTGGTAGTTGTCTGGTGAATTCTCCAAGAGAACAATCACTTTGTGGTTCATCGACGCGCTTTTGTGCAACTTGCCTTGATACTCATAGCTATAGGTGCTCGTTGTGAAGAATACGAGGACCGGTGCTCCGTTTTTCGATTTTCGAATTGCAAAATCATATTCTGGACTGACAAGAATCTCGTTATCAACATATAGATAGCGCGAATCGATCTATGCCACAAAGTGCATCAACGAGACGAGAGCTTAGGAGCATCACCATTGTCAGTGAATCACAACGATGACGCAACAAATTTGGAATTGGACAGACAACTGAGAAATGCAACATGCCGCAATCAGAACACATTTGCGACCACGAACGTCGCGACTCGTGAAAGACAAATGTTTAACGTCCTCGAGGACACATGTGACGATGAGTAGAAGACACCGTCGACGAAGAAAGAGCAATATTTGAACCCCTTTGCTAAGCCAAATACAGGTGTTCCGATAGAACGAATCTTAAATGGAACATCCGATGCCGAATGAAGCTCACGGGGTATCACACCTCACCACGAGGATGACAGGGAAATAACTGATCATCAAAACAAAGCCCTCCTAGGAATCGGGGATTGTGGACCTGAAATGATGCATCGTGCCAATTTATATTTACTACTGGAGCGGGGCGTCCCATCAGACCTAGGCAGGTCTGGGCGCAGTAGCAGGTGTCCTGGCTCGTAGTCGGTAGCCCTCGCGCCGCGCCGCGTGTCGTAGTCTGTCCTCGATAGACAGAGTCATAGCCTCCCGCTATGGAAGTCTGGCCTTGGGTTCCCCTTGCAGTCCGTTCCCGTTACACTATGAGTGACATTCACATCATGGACCACCGCATTCAGGTTGATCTTGCAGAGACCAGGGCAATGAGACGCGGAATGCTTTCCAAAGATAAAGAGGGAAGTACTTGCAATGGAGACACTTGGTAGACATCTCCCACTAGCATTGGCCAGCGCCAGGGGTTGTGAGAGACGTTTTCCTTGTAGTGGGCAATAACGGGTACGAAAGAGACGGCATTGTCTTTGCTCGTGATCGGTACGTAAAAATATGGACACGGGGTTTGGGATTCACTCGGAGGCACTTCGAGATATCGATCAACGTTCAACGTTCAACCTTGATACTCACCAATTCTATCAAATTGCTATCATGGCGAATACCTTGCTGTCGCAGATACAAGCCCTAGGGATTCTCGTGGACATCGATTCAATGGATGCCAAGGCAGCCGAATCCTTGTCTGTCTCAACGACGTTTCATTCCATGACATCTAACCAGGCGATTGTCAATGGCCAGTTACAAGTACAGTGGGACGTGAACCTGGAACCCCTTGTGTCTCAGTATGTCCAAGATGCCGCAATCGACATATTAACAGAGGACGGTATTTTGAAGGTGCTCGACCTCGTGGTATGTATGATTGGGATCACAATGCACATCGATCAACTTGAAATTCTATTATCTAGACTGTCCTTCTAGCTAGCAAAGTTATTCCTTATCTAGACAAGACGGGTAGGGTTCTCGTACAGACATCCCCTCGCACGGCGTACGACAAAGATGCCACCGTTGCACACGCAAAGGCTCTTATCAGTGTCTTTGGCAAACACGGCATATCTAGGTGGGTAGAACATTCTAGTCCTTCTTTTAGAAGGCAGACTGATAGTGGTTCTCACAGAGATAGGGTATGTATAAAAATACCAGCCACACCTGAAAGTATCCTTGCGTGCAAGGAGCTAGAGGAAAGTGGCATCCGCACACTCGCAACTTGTTTGTTCTCTGTCCCGCAGGCTATGGCAGCATCGCAGGCGGGATGTCTCTATATTGCACCTTACTTCAATGGTAGGCTTTCCAGACTTGGTTCTATAAGTGAGATCTAATCAAAGCCTCCAGAATTACGAGTGCACTTTCCTGAAGGTTCCTCCTCATACATTGAATACAGCGACCCCGTTCGGCAGCATCCTATGTCACCGATCATATACTCCATCATCCAAGCCTTCAAAGAGAGACAAATTAGCACGACTGTGATGCCAGCGAGGTAAAAGTTGTACTTAACCCTGAAAGTATAATCCACTCAACCTGCTTTGTGCAATCAGTATCATTACAGTAGACGAGGTGAGCATTGAGATTGACGAATTCATGCATGTTCATGCATATCACTTTTGCAGGCCGTTGCTCTAACAAGACTTCGTCCGCATCATCTGACAATTTCGGACAGGGTTCTCGCTCTGCTCGCTGTTGCTCCCGGAAGATCAGATGATGAGTTGGCCGCTGTCACATTGAAAGTGATCGAAGAAAAGTCTGGTTTGTTTGTTGCATTTTCGATTTCAAACCGCAATCTCAAGTTTGAAATACAGTGTTTGATGTTGACTATCTGTCCAACAACGCAGCTGCCTTACAGATTGCACTTCCAAAAGATGCAGAAACCTCTCGAAAGATCAAAGAAGCTCTTGAAATATTCGGTCGGCAGGAGGAGAATTCGATCCAGCTCTTGCGGAAGGCGTTGTCTACTAATGAAGCCTAACCAGTGACCTCACAACTGAGTTCAATTGGGTTATCATGTTAATCACTTTGTATTATCGCATCGAAGGGGTACAAAACAAGGTGCTAATACAGTCACAGCGTTTGAATTGTACATATCTCAATCAGTTTTTCTACGTACGAGAAAGGGTGTACTTTCAATTGCTCGTATACCGACGTGACATATAGGCTCTCAATTGGTATCGTTGATGCGATGAAAATCCATGTATAAGAAAGCAGATGATTGAAGCAGTATTTGCAGTGTACGTGACTACTGTGACGTCCCGCCGTGACAGACTAGACTCAGATGGACTGCCGTGTCGAATCTACTACTGGGTTGCATGCTAGACCCGTGGCCTACATCTTCTCAGAAGACTTAGTCAAAGTGAGTACGAGTACCTACGAATCCATTGTGTGTCATCGGGTGACGTCTAATCCATTTTCTCGGATATTCTGCACCACCGTGGCAGATATCTTCACGTCTACCTTCCAATAGAAACCGTTCTCTCCTCGTCTATTCACTCGTTCACGCATATGGACTTCTGGCAACATGCACTGGTCAAGAGTCCCAACGATTCCTGGTTGTGCGACCACGGCCTGCTGGCCAGAAGGAGCTCTTGGCTTACCATACTCGTGACTATCTCGAATACGTCATGAATCAATCAAGCGATGCGCAGAACCTGCTAGAAGCTTCAGAGTTTGGGCTTGAAGACGTGCGTATACCAAACAGATTTGTCGTTTCGCGACCTGTCAATGTATCACTATGTAGGACTGCCCCATGTTTCATGGAATCAAAGACTACATCACACTAGTCGCTGGCGCTACCTTGACCGGAGCGGCTACGATTAGAAACAATATTTCGGACATAGCCATTTGCTGGGATGGCGGAAGGTAAGTGCTCGCTTAGTTCATGGCGAACTTTCCTTGGAATTTCAGTGTCATCATATACAGACATCACGCCAAAAAAGCACGGGCTTCAGGTTTTTGTTACGTAGCTGATTGCGTTCTCGCTATTCTTTTCCTCAAACGAACAATACCTTCTACACATCCGTTGAAGAAACCACGTGTGATGTATCTCGACCTTGACCTTCATTTTTCAGATGCAGTGTCACAAGCTTTTCACAAACCTGGTTCCACAACTGCTGCTCAAGTTCTTGTGCGTGCACCTCGGGTCGTTGACAATATATGACCCAAACAATTATTTTCAGACACTATCTATTCATCACGCAGCTCCAGGATTTTTCCCTCTTTCCCCCCTCGCTTCCCTTCCGGACGTCGATGATCCGGCCTTCGATCCTTTCACTTTATCAGTGCCACTTAAAGCTGGTGCATCCAACAAAACATTCCTCCGCATTTGGCCTATCGTCGAACATGTCAAGGACATCTTTCGACCTGATTTCATTATAGTTCAGTGTGGCTTAGATGGCCTAGCGGGTGATCCCATGGCAACCTTCAACTGGTCCTTAGGTGGCGAAGGCTCGCTCGGCTGGTGCATACATCGCATCATCCATGAATGGCAAGGGAAAAAAATGTTACTTGGCGGAGGTATGGTGCTACTTATCAGAACATCTTCCCGCATACCATCCTAGGCTTTAGGTGGTTATAACATGTCCAATGCCGCGCGAGCTTGGACATATCTCACTTCTGTGGCAGTATGTTTGAATCTCAGGTTCTGGCTCGTCACATGTTGATACATTGTGTCTAACAGGGAGGGATTCCGCTATCCCTAGACGCTGATATCCCCGAGTATTCTGGTTATCTCCGCTTCAAGCCATCGTTTACGTTGGATGTACCCGCTGGCAACATGCAAGATCAGAACACGGAGGAGTACTTCCAGGCCATAGAAGCCACATATGAAGGTATACTGTCGGTACTGGACTCGCGGATGGTTCCCCCAACACTCTAAGCAATGGGTACGACGGCCGCTTGTGCTTGGTATACGTTAGACACATCGTAACAAGCCACACAGCAACAGGGCTGGGTTTCAAAATTGCTCTTGGTTCTCGGGTTGATCTCCAATCTCGTTTTGTAGATTCCTTTTATTTGAATAATTGTAGAATTGTAGGGCCGACATATCAGCTGACAACTCTAGCAAATCCGCGTGGTTTAATCCTTCGAATTTTACGTTGAATTTTGAAGTCGAGAAATATATGTACACAAATATTCATTGCGGCTACTTCCCGAGTCAGGGGCAAGACTAGACGTGGCTCATGAGTATTTCGTCCCATCCTGAGCAGTGCATTGTGAAAGAGCCTGGCCAGCACAGGGTGGCACCAACCCAGCGGGTTCATTCCCATCTTCATTGAGCAATAGCGCCACTACACCATGCGCGGGGACATTCATGGCCGTGAAGCTACGCACAGCGGTGCCGTTATTCGTGTGTGTCCACAGATCCTATCCCAAAAAAATGATCAATAATGACTACGAAGTGCCACGTGGTGTGGGAGAGCCTACCCGGACGGAATACTGGATGCCGGCGCGAATCCAAGGAGATTCGGTGAGGTTGAAAGATAGGTTAGCCGGCTCGTTCAAAGTGTTAATCTGGAGTAGATCATTATTGAAATGACTATGATACCGAGGTTCTGAGATTACGTACAAGCATGAAAACCGTTCCGTTCTCACTGGGACCACTCCAGTATTGAGCAGGGTGTGTTGCATCGTAGGTCCAGTCAGACTGTTCAGCCAACGATGTGTATGATAGAAAAACACCAAGAAGGCAGTAACGTACATTGATGCCCCAGCGGAAGGGCGAGATGCTAGTGCCATAGATGGGGTCCTGGTTAACCGCGATGATCTCTTGATTCTTCAGGATACTGAGCATTTCCTGGCTTATAGTGGCGAGCTAAACGTGAGGAGCGCTGGACGGCTGCATTGTTTGGAATGAATGAAGTACCCACGTTGGTGCCAATGAGCAAGGGGGCCTTAACAAGAGCCCACACAGTAAAGTGGGTTTTTGCTTCGTCGTACGTGAGGTCCCCATTGCCTATTTCGAGCTGTCATTTGAATGATATACTAAGTACTATTACAAAGGAGACCTTCGGTTGGACCTACCATGTCGAGATCATTGCGCCCATAGTAGCCAGTAGCTTGAGTAATGAACGACACGCTGTATTGAATATTAGGAGAAGAAGGTTTCCCGTGAAGCAGTGACTGACGAGTTGATGATACTAGAAATCGAGTTCCATTGAGGCGCAATGTCATCATCAATCTAATCATATTTCTGATCAGTTTGACGCCAGAATTTAGATGAGAGGTGACGAACTCTCCAACTGTGAGAAATTTGGGCACCCCACCTATACTTTTCCTGTGAGACAGTGATTATCAAGATGAGATTGATACTCACAACCAAACGTGACTCTGAGAAGATCGTCAGATACGTGAGATGCAATACAAATGAGTATAGGAGATGAGACTTACCCAGCCCCACTCACACAGACTGAATATTAGAGTAGTGCCAGTCTTCTTCGCTACCGCAGCGAGAGCGTCTGCCATGCGCTGGTACTCTATAGCTCAAAATGTTTAGGAAATGGACTACGGTGAGAGGATTTCTACCCACTTCCGACCATGCCCTCTCGGATGATATCATCGAATGGAACTGGAACGAAAATGGTCAGCATTGGCTGGTAGTTCCTGGTCACTGATATGCTTACTGGCGCAGTTATCATATCTAAATTGAGTTGTTAGTGACCTTCTAGTCATCCTTATGAGTAGTGCTCACTTGAGGAAGTCGAAACCCCAGGATTGAAAGGTCATTGCGTCCTGTTCCTCATGCATGAAGGAGCCAGGAAATCCGGCGCAGGTAAACCAGCCAGAGTCGGAATACTAAGACTGACAGTGAGAAATTATATTTTAGTCAGAGGTAACCTTCATACAATGCCTGCGTAGCTAGGAGGCATGTGTGAATGGTGTTGTAGTACGGACAATACATGTTCACGTACAAGCCAAGAGCATGGAGCTGATCTGTGAGTGTTCTCATGCTTGGAAACCTGATGCTATCTTTGATGAGGGTTGATTAGCACATGGATTCGATTTTTAACAAAAACCAACCCGATATGACCTCGCCAGTAGAGCTACGATCCTTCATAGCCCAGCAATCGTCAAGATTGACGTGGTTATAGCCAACATCCTACAACGAAGTAAACCAGTGAAATTTGTCTGATTTAGATGTGCCAACGATACTCACCAGGAGGCCATACTCCTTCATGTATTTCGCAGTCTGTATGATGAGAGTCTCATTGACGTTGCACTATCGAATACTACGATGAGGCCACTGTTCTTGGTTGAGAATTTTCACTTACCGCAAAAGCGTTCCAAGCTGACAGCCACAGGGACTGATTGTCAATGGTGAGCTCCTGCACTACTAACAGCACGTACCATTGTAACCCATTACTGCACCAAACACGTCAATGAAGCATCATCGCATCGGGAAGAACTGAGAAACAGACCAGGCAGTTTACCAACACCGTTCGTGATAGCATTGGCAGACGTAGCTGCAGAAAGTATACAGATTGCAGCGGTGACGAATGTCCTCATGGACAAAGTCATTAGTAACTCCCAGAGACTCTAGTCGGCATGCAATAAATCCTCAGCACTGTTCTTATAGCGATGAGCGGAGGCGGGAGTTGCCACTTGCAACGAGCTCGTGAAAATGAGCTAGTCAGGCCGGTAAAATTAATTGGCTTTTCACTCACAGTGACTCAGCCCACAAGTGTTCTTTGGTGTACGTTACTACGCACTAGGGGCCGAATTACTGTTCGGAGCAACGGGCATGCAGATTCAAAATAAGAACAAACACTAAGATTCAGTTTCCCAAGACAGCGAGCCTCTAGGAAAACATAGTAACCATTAATACAACATCGATTCGTAATTCGGAGAATAACACTCACAGATTATAATCAAATCAACAATTATATAAATGTATGACGGGCAAAGTCAATATTGTGATTATTGAATCTTCTCGAAAGCGTCGTGGCTGATGTGATTAGTCAGGGCGTGCCCTCGCAATACAGCGGACTATGAAAAATGTATTATGCAACCGCTGATATGACGGCAAATCGATCCACCACACAAACAAGAGTCAACAGGGGCGCCGACTCGACACTCGATCAGTCTCAGACAGTACTACAGCTGCAGGATCGACGTAATCCACCATGAAGCTCGTAAGGTGAATACTGCAGACGTTTCTTTCGTCTTGGTCTGACATTTTCAAGATCACTTTCATTTTGTGCATCACAAAGATCGGGCGCTGACCCTTATTTTCATCAGATTCTTGATGAAACTCAATAATGAGACCGTGACTATTGAGCTCAAGAACGGTTCTGTAGTCCATGGCACAATTACTGGTGTGTCAGATCCGAACAAAACCAACACTACAAAATCTAAACCATTTTTACAGGTGTAGATATGCAGATGAATACCCACCTCAAAACTGTCAAAATGACAGCCCGTAATCGGGACCCAACATCCCTCGACTCCCTATCTATCCGCGGCAACAATATCCGCTACTTCGTGCTTCCTGATGCCCTCCCTCTTGATACTCTATTAGTGGATGACGCACCAAAACCCAAAGGCAGGAAAAAGGATGATGCACGCGGAAGGGGCCGTGCACGAGGGGGGTTAGTTGACCGCGGGCGCAGCCGAGGGAGGGGAAGGGGACGAGGAAGGGGTTTCTGATGGTTCAGTCCTGAAAATATCATGCTCGTATTGCATTGTCACATCTGTATATCGTGTTTCTGTTTTTTTTTGCTAATGCTAAAATATTGCACCGAGCTACACATTCGCTCGGTTTGTATCAGTTATTTATGAGTTATCCTGCCAGGCTTCCCGTATGGCTTGGAGTCATTTTGCAGACCATACATAATAATGTCATTGTCAAGATCACAACAAAAATGGTTCGAAAATACGTGTGGCTGTGCAAGTTTCTTTCATGCTACTGCGCCGTTTTGCGACAGCTTCAACGTCGTTGCGGCCAACGATCCGACAGCTGTTGTCTTCATTGCCACCGGCTGGCCAGGCGATTGAAGTACAATTGAGTGGTTGGATCAAATCTGTACGAAGACAGAAAAATGTCACTTTCGCGGTGATTAACGATGGAAGTTGTGCTTCCGGCTTGCAAGCAGTCTTGAAGCCAGATGCTACACCACACAAGTATGTTCCCAAGGCATTTCTGAACATAGAGGTCTATAATACTGTTCCTCAGCTTAACCAATGGCGCCAGTGTCCGCATTTGTGGCAATCTGGTCCAAAGTATGGGCCGTGGACAATCATATGAACTGCAAGTTGAGGCGGTTGATATCTTGGGCGAATGTAACCCAGAGGTACGCGTTATTGATGTACAAAAGGTCGTCAATGTTAGTTGAAACTCTTTGAAGGCCTACCCTATCCAGAAGCAAGCCTTACCCGTGGAGTTTCTGAGGGACAATGCTCATCTGAGGGCCCGAACAGATATCAATGCTGCTATGCTCCGTCTACGTGACTCTGTCCTCCGGATGCTACATAGTTATTATGAGGTGCTAATGGACATCCCATCGTCTGCCCTGTTGTTGACACATCCGAACCCAGGCCCAAGACTTCCATTACGTGCACACGCCCATTCTGACTTCAAACGATTGCGAGGGCGGCGGTGAAACGTTTCGTGTCTCGCCCGCTTCTTCCGCCCTTCCTTCAAAGCAATCGCCCGATCCGAGCGCACAAGCCGAGTTTTTCTCCCAGCCTGCATATCTTACTGTATCTTCGCAACTTCATCTGGAGGCCCTTGCTGCTTCCCTGTCTCGGGTTTACACGCTCTCTCCTTGCTTCCGGGCAGAACATTCCCAAACAAATAGGCACCTCGCCGAATTCTGGATGCTTGAAGCTGAATGGGCATTTATTAACCACGTCGGGGACATATGTGATGTGGTCGAGGAGTCTCTCAAACATGTCCTTCAGTGTCGATCAGAACAAGCCCTCCTTTGGAAGGATGGCGACGAAGCAAAACTCAAATCTCTGGAAGATGCATCGCGCCCAGGAATCCCCTGGACACGCATATCATATACCGATGCTGTAAATGAGCTGCAGAACTACCATGCTTCTTCTCGAGTAGGATTCGAATTCGAGCCTGCGTGGGGGAAAGCATTGCAAAGCGAGCACGAGCGCTGGGTTTCGGAACGACTTATTGGCGGTCCTGTGTTTGTCACAGACTACCCAACTTCCCTGAAACCATTCTATATGCGAGCTAATGATGACGGGCAGACTGTAGCGTGCTTTGATCTTCTAGTTCCTTCCATCGGTGAGCTCGTGGGTGGGTCGCTCAGAGAAGAGAGGTCCTCTCATTTGGTCGAGGCTATACGGAGGCATGGTCTCAAGGAGGAAGAATACGGGTGGTACGTGGATTTAAGGAAGTATGGAAGCGCACCTCATGGGGGCTATGGGCTGGGGTTCGAACGTCTGATTAGCTGGATGAGCGGGATTGAAAATGTGCGGGAGTGCATCGCGATGCCGAGGTGGGCAAAACGGATGTTGTTGTAACATATTACTCTTGTCAGCTCCTCTTGATTTAGTGGAAAAGTTACAAATCGATTTGGGCTCTGTCACAAATTTTCTTGTGAGCTATACTCTATAATCTTGAAAGCCACAGACGGGGGCGCTAAGTGATTGGAATTCTACCCTAAAGCGAGGTACGAGTGTATGGTCACAGAATAAGCTGACTGCTTCTCTTTTCGAACTGCGCACCACCGACAGCCCAGGCTATATTTCCGGGCCAGAAAAATCTGGCGCCTTTTGGATTTTCTTCTCTGCCACAAACTCTGGTGAGCTCTGATGGCTCTGATCCTCGCGTGCATCTGCATGCAATGAGGGCAAGTCCGGCGGGGAATCTGGCCATGAGTAGAGAGCACTCGAAGGTGCTACTGCACTGCTCTCTCAAGCTTACTCGTGTAGAAAGTTCACCGTTATGAACTCCCGTCAGGTTTCTCATCAGAAATCCAAGGAGGCCCGCGCCGGATGATCTAAACAGTCATCATGACACCTTTTGCCAGTGGCGAGCGAGAGTCAAGTTCGTCCTTGCCAACAACATGTGCTGCTGTGTGCATGCACTTTCGCGGACGCGAATGCCTGCAGATGCTCGCACGTACCTGGTTGCCTGCATTGACGCAGATGTTTGCATTGAATCTTGATCTGACGTGGATATGCGGCATTGTCGCGGATGCCTGTATTTACACAGATGCCCGTACTTATGCTCACGCGGACACCTTCTTACTATTTTTTTAACTGTCTCCTCATCTGGCTTCATCTTGATGTGTTGCTTTGCAGCTTTTACGATTTGGGGATCCGAAGTCCGCTTTGCTGCATCGCTACTGATTTGGGAATCGCAGGCCTCGCAGCTCACCTCGGCTCACTTTTGTAGTACAAGTTGGGGTCAGTATCGGGGGCTTTCGCCCGAAAAAACCCATCCGCGTGCAATCAATCATGCATTTTTTTTCTCATTCTCACTACGCCGTGGTCCGTTACACAACCGTACAAGAGCTCCCACAAAGTGTGGATCTTGTCTGCAGTACTGGAAAATTATTCGTTGGTTTGATTGTGAATGTCGCAAATTTCCAACATCAGGAAAACCCTCCCAGGGCAAAATTACATAAATTTGCTAAAGTTTACATAACATTGTGAATTCACATAATTACATTAAGAATGATAATGTTAGATAATGTCAGATGGATTATTTGAACAAGAACAAATTATTAGCGAGAATTATCTGAATTTTGAAAAAGTATGTCTATCTACAATCTATCTATCTATGTATCACTAGCCACTGTGTCACCACCGCGCAGTAACCTTGAGAGTTTATCAAGTCCGCTATTTCACGCAGGAGCAGACAGGAACGGTGTAAGTAAACCATTCAAATGATATGCAGGAAAAGCTGAGACCAGAACATTGAAATTTCGGGGGCCCTTGTTTTCGTACCACTACCATGGACGAATCTTCCCACACTTAAAAAATGCGGGCAAGGTAGAGCAGTCATAGCTCACAGAACCAACTGGCCATATACTAAATCAATCTATAACTTATATGAACTACAGGAACAATGATACACCCCTAAACTCCAAGGCCGCCGTCAGCCGTCCCCAACCAATGAAAGTACCGACACGTAGAAAAACACGATGAAAACACGATGAAAACCACTCACAGGCCTAGGTTAACCGAAACTAATCATACTCAATCAAGAAACATTTAAGAACATAACTGATGTCAAAACGACGCCAGGAGAGAACACAGCAAGTGATACACGTAAAAGTGAACACAAGCCATCCTCTCACTAACACATATCACCGCTAACAACCCCCATATGAAACTAACACCCACCAGCAAAACTCAGATAGCACACAGCCAACACGAAAAACCAAAATTACATTGGCCACGACGCCAATACCGACCCACCTTGGCGAAAAACAAACGAGGGACATTGCACCCAAGAAAAGGTATAAAAACCCCACCCCCCACCAACTTATCTCCCCGTCCAACCTAAGATGAAAGAGAAAGAACCCACTTCCCTCAAGGCCATATCCCAGGCCTCCCGCCCTTACCCCTCCACCCCCCGCACATCATCTCAACCATCCAGGTCTGGACCAAAGTTCTTTCCCCCCGACGTCCTGCCGGAAGAAGATCTAGAATGTGCTATGGACCTTATCCCTTACATACCTGACCCCCCCTCTCCACCATCCCCCCTGAGCCCACACTCCCCTCCTGATACACCGACCCCCTCAGGTACTACAGACCGCGTTCACCCACTTAACCCTGACCTCCTGGTATTCTGGGAGTTCAACGTTAAAACATCCAACCCGTGCAATGACGAACCAATGTCCAACAGTCTCGCAAACTCCATACACACCCCCAGCAACCCCGCAGTAGACCACACTATGAACGACTCTACTAGCCCAACCATAGACCACATCCTGACCCCCGAGGAGCAATCTATCTTGGCGCACCTAGCATTAGCAGATATGAACAGGTCTGTGCTCAGTCAAAACAGCACGAACCACGCCATCTCCCTTCCCCAGTTCACCCAAGCCCCAACTGGAGGTTTCCCTAAAGTGTACATGTTGCATTCCGCGCAAATCTTCGACCACTTAGAGAATAAAGTCCTACTTGCCTGGTTTCAAGTTGAACATCCGAAGTTTATGGTCAGGGTTTTCGATCACTCAGGAAAAGATGTAGTTGAGAGGGCCGCCATAATTGTGGAGCGCATTCGCGCCAATATCACAACAATCACAGAGTCCCTCAACAAAGACACTCCTCCCATCCGCGTCTCCCCCCCTGCAACCCCAGGGTGGAAAAGGAGCCAAGAACCTTCCAAACAGATTCCTAGTTCATAGCATCTCCAACGAGACCAAGGACTTTATCCTGAAACAATGTATATGGTCTACAACGGACATCACATTCGAAGCCCTACCCTTCAACTGCATGAACCCCCCAGATCTCCTCTTTGGACTATCCGGCTTCACGACGCTGGATGCAGCCACCATCCTCCAAGCCGTCCAAGAGACTTGGGCGCAAGACGAGACTTACAACCACATTGAAAGCTTCTTCTCTAAATGCGGTGTAGAAACAACAATACTGCTAGGAACAATGAGATGCTCCTAACTGTATCTAAAAATGTCGTAGGTCGAGTGTTGCCTAGTCTGCTATGCTTGAGGTGGCAAGCACGTTCAACCCTTAAGGGGAAGCAAGTGCAGCAAAGATCTAGAGGTACGCGCCGAAGCGAAGCACGAGAAAACACAGGTGCGCGCAAGGTACGAAGGCGCGGGAACGCGCGCGCGTATTAGCGCGAAGCGCGGGAAAGCGCGCGCGTGCGTGCAGAAATGGTAGAGAGACTAAGCTTAAGTGATAATATAATGCAATATAAGAGAAGAGTGCGAGATGTAAAGGAATAGAGTTCTATTGCGACTTTCTAGGTAGTAAGTACTAGGTAAAGTGAGAGGTGAAAGTTCAGTAAAGTGTAGTATGTACTGCTGGCGCTTATATAGCGCGCCTAAGCGCGGTCATGCGGAGCCGAAGCGCTACCGAGTAGGTATGTAAAAATATATATGAGTGAGAAACTATGATAAAAATAAAGGTGGAACTATGCTAATAAAGGAAATGGAAATATACGTACTAGGGAGCTTGGTGGACAGTGGATGGATGCATCTGAATGGCTGGCGCTATAGGGTGCGCAAGCGCGGGAACGCGCGCGCGCATACATCGTGAAGCGCGGGAATGGTGCGCGCATGGCGCGCATTGCGCGGGAAAGCTGCGCCTCATATAGAGATAGCTGCAGGTAGCACACAGAGTGACACTACAAGTTCATGCTATGTACTTCCTAGTGTAAAGCTGTCATATCAGACCATGAGACACACGAGTCTCTACAGTGGGCTACCTGATGATGAGATGATCTACAAAGCTACCAGGGACTTCATTGCATCCTGCCAAGCCGAGACCCTCAATTTCAAAGTACCTGGAGGACTCTCAGTCCCACACTTCAACATTTTCGCTACGAGTCCCACCAACAACGCGAAAACATGGACTGATCTCAGACTCTACCTTAGCTCCCTCACTTACCCCACCAACCTGGATGGCTGCGGAGTCGCTACAGCGCTCTTCGCATGCCAAATATGCCATTCTCTCGCGCACCCTCGTGGCTTGTGCCCTTTCCCCCTCACTCCAAACTGGAATGGCCCGAAGGTGGGGAACAGGAACTCCACAAATGGATCCTGCCAACTAGGAAGAGGTAGAGGTGGCAGACAGGGACGAAGCACCTAACTTGATCCTCCCGAGCATCCAAGTATATAACCTGACGAATGCATTACATACACAGCCGAGAACAATCACCACCGTTACATACACCTCCCTCTCCTCAGTTTTGCCTTAGACACAGCACATACATCCTATAACCCTACCTACCCAGCCTCCCTCATCAACACACAATAATCACATTCATTCCGTCACATGCCTGAAGTCTCATGCAGCATGATAACAAACTAACAACACGCTCACGAGCCTTGCAAACATGTCACACCACAAAATCAATAAGCGCTCCCCGAAAACTCTTAAAATTGAAAACCTAATCTACGATAATCTAAATCCTGAACGATAGATTATCAACTTGATTCACACAGTTTGCCAAGGCGCACTCTGGGCCCAAATATACTGACTGCCCCGCAGGACAGGAAAGCTTTGGTAGCCTCGACGGCAATTGCCAACAGCAGAGACCTATTGAGGTCAAGGACCCGCCGCGCTGAGAAGCTTAAGCCACCGCCGGATGAGAAAGGTAACGGGATACCTACCTCTGAAAGCACGAGCATACGTCCACCGTGGTTGCCCGGGATATGACAGCCCCCTCTTCCTAATGGTCATTTCGGAAGCTGCTGGTAACACGACCACCCCCCCACAAAGTAACACAACTCCCCCACATGGTAGCTCTCATGGTCCTGGTTTTCTCCTCTCAAGAAGCAGAGAGGTTGGGCTTCAAGCCACTGGGCCCACCCTCGAAGACGCTACACAAGAGTTCGGAGGTGGAAACACTCCTATGGTACCCAACCTGGTACCACAAAACTTAATGCAACAGAACACCATCAATGAAAGACACGCACCCCGTAACCATTACCGTGAACATGTCTACTCCCAATCACAGACATTGAGGCCTACCCTGCCAAACACACCACCACGCCAACAACCAAACACCGTGCAAAGGAGCGAAATCCAAAGGCCAGAATACTGAATCATCCTACCGAGACCAACATCAACCCAACCATATAGGGAAAACAATAATAACAAAAACATACCACACGTACGAAGCCCAAACGATCTCACACGACACAACCAACCCCTGCCACCCCTGAACAATATCCACCCACCCACAACTCAAGCAGCGCCCCCTATGCCTACAACCACAGGAACCAACACCAGCCAACACCAAGCAACTCAACAAACTCATACCAGCACGAACGAATATAAGAAAACTAGAGTGAACATTAGAATAGCTACCCTCAATATGAAAGGACGGACATCAACACACCTCGAACAGAATCAAATATCTAAATGGACGACAGTAAATCAAACAGTAAGAGACAAAAAGATAGGTGTGCTATGCCTACAAGAGACCCACCTGACCACAGACCACCAAAACCAAATCGACACTCTATTCTCCCGACGCTTGTGAGTCCTAAGCACAAGTGACCCAATTCGATCAGGCAATTCAGCCGGAATTGCCTTCGTTCTAAACAAAGAAATAACAAATACCATGGATGCCGCTATGAAAGTCTTGATACCAGGACAAGCGGCAGTATTGTCTCTAAAATGGCACAATAATGAGACCATCAATATAATGAACATCTATGCACCAAATAACGCGAATGAACATCGAAACTTCTGGGAAAAAATCAACTCTGAATGGTCAAGGACACATGCTGGCAATATAGACTTCATGGTAGGGGACTTTAACATCACCGAAGAACCAATAGACCGTGCTCCCACACGATACAACCAAGAATCAGCCACCGAAGCCCTGAGAGAACTAAGATCAACACTAAACCTACAAGACACATGGCGCCTCGAAAACCCAAATCGAAGAACGTTCACCTTCAGTAGCAATCACAATACTCTATCATGCCTAGACAGAATCTACACCTCAACATGCCATGTAGAAAGCATGATGGACTGGGACTCACACATCAGCCATATCCCGACAGACCACCACATGGTGTCGGCGAGATTCGCACCGCCCGGACTACCACACATAGGGAAGGGAAGGTGGTCGTGGCCAATAGGGATAATGACAGATGAAACCCTAATCAAGAGGATCGTAAAACTAGGGACTGAAAACCAACAAACAATGGAGGAAATGAACGTATGAGACAACACATACAACCCGCAAAAATCCTGGAATATCTTCAAAACGAAGGTAACCAACATAGCAAAAGAAACTCTGAAAATACACCTAGGACGACTTAATCAACGAATACGGACCCTAATGAAAGACCTACGGAAAACAACAAACCTAAATAACATAGACTCCTCTGAAATTACTAGAATAAACTGTATTATCATCGAAAAAGAAATAGATCACTTACAAAGGAAGCAAAACAAAAGAGCCCAGCTAAAAGCCCAGTCGAAATGGGCGTCACAAGGTGAAAAAATAAGCAAATACTGGTCAAAAATAAATAGTCAAAAAAAACCAAGAGATATAATATACCGACTACACGTACCTGGAACCAACAACTACACCACGAAATCAGAAGAAATGGCAGAAATAGCAAGAACATACCACGAAAACATACAAACAACCGACAACTCCCATCACCATAACCAGACCCAGCAAAATACGAGAAGAACATCACTAGCAGAAATACCGGCAAGTCAAAAGATTGAAACACAAACAAACCAACTCAATGAACTCTTACAAGAAGAACACGTTCTCAACGCACTGATGTCCTCAAAATCAGGAAGTGCTACTGGTATCGACGGAATCCCATACAAGCTGTGGAAACACCTGCACGACAAATACACAGACACGAGTAAGAAAAACCAGCCAGGTTTCAATATAATCAAAATGCTCACCATTGTAATGAACGATATCCAACTTCACGGAGTCAACCAGGACTCGGACTTCACCCTAGGATGGATGTGCCCGTTATATAAGAAAAAAGACTGCACTAGAATAGAAAACTACCGACCAATAACATTACTGAACACAGATTATAAAATACTCACCAAAGCCCTCACCATACAACTGACCAAAGACATACACCGACTAATTCACCCGGACCAAAGCGGCTTCATAAAAGGGCAATCTATTTTTGACCCGATCCGCTTAGCCCAAACAATGACCGCATATGCTGACCTAATGGAAGAAAATGGCGCAATTGTAGCCCTAGATCAAGAAAAAGCGTATGACAGAATTCAACACTCTTACCTACTCAAAACACTAGAAGCCTTTAACCTCCCACGCATGTTCATAAATACTGTCAAAACCTTATATCAATCAGTGTATACACGAGTAGCAATAAACGGTTTCCTCAGCTCACCGTTCCAAGTAACACATGGAGTGAGGCAAGGTGACCCGCTATCCTGCCTGTTATTCGACCTAGCGATAGAACCTCTGGCCTGCGCAATATGAAACTCCCCGAAAGTGAAAGGATACCAAATCCCTGGCATACAAGAACGAGTAAAGGTCAATATGTACGCAGATGATACCACGATATACCTCTCAAAAGATGACAAATACTCAGACTTAGAAACAATATTACAAACCTGGTGCACAGCATCAGGCGTGAAATTCAACATGGAAAAAACTGAAATATTACCTATTGGAACCAAGGAACACCGCACCTCAGTAATACAAGACAGAAAACTAAATAGCCTTGACGCACCTTGGCAAGACCAAGTCAGAATAGCCAAGGATGGCAGCCCTATAAGATCACTTGGGGCCTGGATAGGCAATGAGACAGAACAAGCAGCATCCTGGGAACCGACACTAACAAAGATCGAAAACAACCTTAACAGATGGAATATGGGACACCCCTCCCTCGATGGGAAGAAGTTGATCATCCAAATGGTAGTCGGCGGAATGACGCAATTCCTCACAAAGGCACAAGGAATGCCTAAAAGTATTGAGAACACCATCACCAAAATAATCAGAAACTTTATATGGGATGGAAAAACAACCCCACCAATAAGCACGGGATGACTAGAATGTCCCATCGCTGAAGGAGGCCTTGGTCTTCTAAATGTCAAAGTAAGAAACGAAGCAATAGACATAACATGGCTACAAGCCTACATGGACACAACACCTCATAGACCAACATGGGCTTTCGTCGCTGACACCATAATCAACACATTAAAACCAGAAGGAATCACCAACAACACTGACCTACGTAATTTCCTATCATCCTGGAACCCTCCCGCCAAGGGTAAAAGAGCAAATAAACTGCCGTATATGATAACAAACATGTTAAAAACCGCTAGAAAACACCACGTAAGCTTCGCACCTCTAAAGATCTCCAAAAATCTCAAAGACCAACTCCCGGCCTGGTTACACATGGGCACTCCACCAAGAACCTACCATAAAACAAAAAACAACTGCCTACGACAAACACACCAAGTGACATCAGTAAAACACCTAAGAAATACTGCTGAACGAATAACAAACCAAATTCCCCACCAACCGCAAGCCACATGTACATGCACCGACTGTATCAACGACAGACTAGCGGGATGTAAGAACCCCCATCAATGTGCACAGACAGCACAACACATACTAGATAGCCTCCTACCGAAATATAACCCCAATACGACTCCCAAAAAAGACTACTTAACATTAACACACAGATGCCTAGAAAAAAACGCACAAGCTCGCACACAACCACAGGGAGAAATCCTCTTCAATCCCTCCATCACAATCTGGAACAGCCTGACAGACTGCTTTCACATTTCCGTAGACCCATCGAGACCGGTAGAAATACCTGCTTACAGACTACGTGTCCCACTCAATGGAAGACAAATGAACGACAACACACTCACCATCTTCACAGATGGCTCCTGTACCAACAACGGCAAATATAACGCAAAGTGCGGAGGAGGGATCTGGATCAACGAGAATCACCCAATGAATCGCGAAATTAGCATGCCCGGGACGCACCATTCAAACCAGATAGGAGAGCTTGTGGCAGTACTAGTAGCATTACAAACTGCAAACCCATTAACACCCATTAAAATAGTTACAGACTCTAAGTATGTAATAAACGGCCTAAACACCCACCTCGATGATTGGGAGAATAACGGGTGGATTGATGTGGCAAACACCCAAATATTCAAAGCAATAGCGTACCAGCTACGCCGATGCTCGGCACCAACAAGCTTCCAATGGGTTAAGGGACACAGTCAAGTAACGGGAAATGAAAAAGCTGACCTACTCGCCCAAAACAGCGCATCGAAAGCGACCACCGACGTCATCAATACATACGTACCACGAAACTTTGACCTCCAGGGCGCAAAATTGTCGAAAATCAACCAAAAAACAGCCTATAAAGTGTTAGTGATAAAGAAACAAATAGACTATGAAAGACTGACCTTAGGCATGCTAGACATCACGAGATACGCCATTGAAGCACTAACCAAAACACTGGAGACAGATGGAACGATATGGCAAGGATGCCGAAACAACGACCTCTCCAAAAAGGTCCAAATCTTCATATACAAAATGTTAAACAATGCCTTCCGCTGTAGAAACAACAATACAATGAGGAACAAAAGAGGCTCCTAGCTGTATCTATAAATGTTGTGAGGTCGCACGTTGCCTAGTCTGCTATTCTTGAGATGACAAGTGCGTTCGACCCTAGGGGAAGCGAGTGCAGCAAGGATCTAGAAGTGTGCGCCAAAGCAAAGTGCGAGAAAGCGCAGGTGCGTGCAAGGCACGAAGGCGTGGGAACACGCGCGCGTATTAGCGCGAAGCGCGGGAAAGCGTGCGCGCGTATGCAGAAATAATAGAGAAGTTAGACTCAAGTGCTAATATGATGCAATATAAGAGAAGAGAGATGCGAAGTGTAGACAAATGGACTTCTACTATGTTCTGCTAAGTAAAATGGTGGGTGGTAACTAGTAAGTTAAAGGGAAAGTAAGTGAAAAGTAAGTGGAAAACTTGTGTCTCTAGTAGTATGTACTGCTGGCGCTTATATAGCGCGCCTAAGTGCGGTCATGCGGAGCTGAAGCACTACCGAGTAGGTATGTAAAGATATATATAAGTAAGGGTCCATTATAAAAATAGAGGTGGAATGATATGCTAATAAAAGAAATGGAAATATACGCACTAGAGGGCTTTGTGGACAGTGGATGGATGCTTCTGGATGGCTGGCGCTATAGGGCGCTCAAGCGCGGGAACGCGCGCGCGCGCCTACATTGTGAAGCGCGGGAAAGCTGCGCCTCATAGTGGAATATCTGTGGATAGCACACAGAGTGATGCTGCAAGTTTGTGCTATGTACTCCTAGTGTAACGCGCCATATCACACCATGAGAGGCATGAGTCTCTACACCACATCAGAGATTTCTGGACACAGATACCCAATTTCGGGCACTGAGCGCGATGCCAATCCTGTGGAGAAGAACCAGAATCAATGGAACACATACTGACCCAATGCACCAACCCAATAAGAAAGAAAATATGGAGCCTAGCGAAAAACCTTTGGCCAAATAAACATAGCCCATGGCCCAAACCTTCATTGGGACTCACATTAGGAAGCGGCAACATATCACTCCCGAGGAATACACAAGCCCTCAACGAAAACGACTGGAAACACGACACAACAACAAAAGGGGCATCGCGCCTCCTAAAGATCTTAATTTCAGAATCAGCATACCTTATATGGGTAATAAGGTGCGAATGTGTCATTAGAGACCAAGCACATACCGATGAACACGTCACGAAACGATGGATGAATATCATAAATCAAAGACTACAACTAGACCGAGTGACAGCGTGCAAAACAAAGCGATCAACCAAAACGACGTCACAAATCTACCATACATGGGCTGATGTAATCGAAATAAACAATGACAAATACGAAACAGAAAAAGACTGGGTGACCGCCCTAGAGGTTTTAGTGGGTATTAAACTACCCCGGCCCCCGCAGACCGAGGTGTCCAGGTAGTATATGGAGCCCCACACTACTCCCAGTAACAGAGTGTGCATAAGTAGCATTTTTCCTCGGACGATGCCAGTACGTCGCTATAAGTGTTTATTTAGGACTAGACAGTGTCAGTTGCTGAATAATAAACTCACTTTTCAAAAAAAAAAAAAAACATTGAAATTTCGTTGAAGTTCATCATTTGCACATATTTGTTTTGTTCACGTGATTGTTTGGTTGATATTGAAATCAAACCATTTACATGTATTTGTTTGACTCACATGACTTTGGTTTGAAAACCTTTGAACTTTTGAACTTCCGACATTGATCCCTCATTATGATTCCTTAACATTGTCAGCCTCAACCATCAAGCTGATAGGTACGTCTTAGATATATAAAAAAGTTTTGTTTAACAGTTCATAGTTGTCCTTTCATGCTTGTCATTGCCCACTGTTTGCAGACCGAGTGTGCCAATTCTGCTTCAAGGTCGAGCCATGCTGATCAAAGTTGTCAGGGCCTGTCGTTCATGCTCACCATTTGCAATTCGTGAGTCTGTCTATCCTCATTTGAGCAACAGCCACACTGATCCAAGGTGTTGCCCGCTGTTCGCAGGCAGTGAGTGTGCTGATCCTCATTCGAGCAACAGCCACGCTAATCCAAGGTGTTGCCCCTTCACAGGATGTAGATTTGTTGATCCTCATTCGAGCAAGGGTCACGCTGATCCAAATCGTTGCCTGCCATTCACAGGAAGTAAGTGTGTTGGTCCTCATTCGAGCAAGGGCTACTGATCCAAGTCGTTCCCACCATTCGCAGGATGTAAGTCTGTTGATCCTCGTTCGATACCCAGGATATTCTAATTGACCTTAAACCAGGCTGAACTCCTCATATTGTTGATATCTAACCAGCTCTTTCATAGCTCAAGGGCCATTGGTGTGAAATTCGTGTCACGCTTTGTCGAAATCTCCAAGAACAAGTCGAAGTGTCCCGAAATTCCGTTGGCTTGCAGTAAGTTGAAACGGAATGGTGCTACTGGGGATCACATCGAGCTGAACGCCTTCGAACTGCTTGACCTTGAGGGTATGGAGGAAGACTAGTGACGGGAATCTGCTCTTTTGGTGTACCTATGTGATTCAAAGATTGTCGAGACTCCGAGTCATGGTGTTGATTGATACATATCTCTATTCCAGATATTACTAGCTATTACATACCCTTTTCTAATCAAAAACTAATTTGTTCGTGTAATGCTGTCTGATGGTGGGGAAATTGGTGAACACTGTTTGCCGAAATTTGAATGGATGGTCTCTCAAATGCTCGACAAATTAGTCAAATAACTAATGATTAGAAACATTTCTGTCAAAGTTTCTTGGGGTAACATAATCTATGCGATCCTTGAAATCAGTCGCTTTTTGAGTAATTTGTCAATAATTGTCGATAATCACTGATATTTAGCCCAGGAGGGTTTTGCTGATGAAAGGTTTCCAAAAATGGGACCCCTCTTGAGCGCTGAGCTTGAGGCTTTGCAAGATCACCCGAAATGTTTCCAAGTCAATTGGAAAGGACGTAAGTGAAACTTTTGCGAAAATCTGTCCTAATCTGTCTCTGAATGAGGTTCCAAATCAGCTTGCAACTTGCAAGTATCAATTGAGCCTCGCTTGCAAGATTTTCGGGTCCACTTCCAAGGCAGCTCGGTCAATTGAGGGCTTGCAATGCCTCATAAGGCATGCCAAACAAAAATAACTTTTTCCGACAGACCGCTCCTATGAGTCTACATATGACTGCCAGAGGAATGAACATAGAGAATTTTCTTTGCTCTTCGATCCAGCTTCATCTAGCTCTAGGGTCACTGACATGTTCTAACAGGTTGGGCTGGGCCGAGCATTAGCTCGGGGTGGTACGCGAGCAGGTGGAGCCGCTCACCCATTATGCCGGAATGACCTGCGGCAATCAGCTGCTCAGCCCAATGAGAGTGTAGGCGGCCACTAGAGCAATGCAGCGTTGGCCAAATGTTGCGAGGAAATTTGTTCAAACGCCCAGATATATGTTTCATAAGCTAAGGACTTCCAGCGGCCGGTGATCCGCACGATTTCTGGATCAACCTTTTTTGCAAGGTAAAACGAAGCACCGCCAATGCGAAAGGAGTGTCCGAAGGTAGTGCCCCATCCCCAGGCCACCAGTATTGAGTTGATCCGCTCTATTGCCCGTACTTTGGCCATTGGGTGGACATCGCCTTTGCTGTCATGCCATGAAAATAATGGGTCACTGGCAAGTGCGGGAACAACACTTGCCAGGTTATGGAGGGCTGTGAGAGGGCACAAATCACCCTGTTCATTGAGGAAAACTGACTGCCTTTCCCCAGGACGTGCGGTTTTGGCTGATGGAAGGTCTAGACGTGCATAGGGCTTGCATCGCAGGTCACGATCAAAGAATGTGTCTGCGCGATTGAGGTGTTTGGAAGGGGAGAAGGCTGCGCGGGATGCGACTGAAACTTCGCCGAAGCGCATCATCCTGAAAAAGGCACAGGCAGCCATGGCCCAAATGCACGTGTCAAAGGGATCTGACAAGACTAGGGTGGCTTTGAGAGCTGTAAGCATGGATAGTGTGATGGGGGGGCGAATAGGCCTTCTGCGAC
Organism: Suillus fuscotomentosus; assembly: GCF_016647785.1. NCBI lineage: Eukaryota > Fungi > Basidiomycota > Agaricomycetes > Boletales > Suillaceae > Suillus > Suillus fuscotomentosus. The sequence goes on from NW_024539771.1 coordinate 30,485, forward strand.
CACCATGTAGGTTTTCAAGGCCTCGAAGTGACCAGTTAATTCGGTCGTGGTTGGAATCAGATAGTGGTGGGGGCCATCCTTGTGCGATGTGCCATGCGCGTACTGCCGATAAGTATTTTCGTGCGACTCCCACTGAGACCGGTCCGAAAGGGATGCTGCCTTCGGTGGACAACAGTGGGTCACCAGAATTTGGGTCAGCAACCACCCATAAGGCAAAGGAGTGGAGTAACTCAAAAGATGCTGGAAGGCGGTTGGACTCAGGAACTGAGAAGATGTCACAAAATCTGTGGAACTTGCGCAATCCAGCACCATAGCTTGCTGCATCTCGGAGTGACGCACAGGTAGCAATACTGGCCAAATGGCAGATGACCGGGTGCTCTATAGTTGCCGGAGGAGGTGAGTTTGGCCCTCGCCATGTGAATAGCCTTTCTGCTGCCTTGCAATGCGGGCAGAGGTGAGAAGACTCGATGTAAGGTGCTGAGGGTGGGGGAGGCTCGTGCCTGTGGCTTGGTGATACATGGTATAAGGATCTTACAATGATTGAACAATCTTGTCTGCTAAATGCAGAGGCAAGGGAATCGGCATTGATGCCACTGCATTGGGAAAGCCAGTCAGAAATGAAGTGATGTCGCCACGAGACAAGGCGTCCGCAATGTTCATGCGGGTGGGGACAAAGATTGTGTGCAGGCGGATGCCGTTGTCTGCCTGCAAACGGTACACATGCTTTAGAATAGCATTTGTCTGTGCACTGCAGGAACGGCCTTTGTTGGCCACAGCCACTATTCCAGCATTGTCCAAATGGACTAAGTACACTGTGCTTACTGTGGTGCCGGCAGGAATAATGCCTTAAATATCATCAATGGGGAGCAGTTCAGACAAAACAGATAGGCGGTACCTAGATGCAAGGCCATGCGAAGGCCGAGTTCGAGTGCTGCGGCTTCCGCCCAGCCGATATCGAAGTCTTGTTTTGGGCCGACTTTGAATCCTGGGGCCCAACACCAGACGGCCCAGTGTCTAGTGGGGACGGTGTAGAGACTCACGCGTCTCAATGCCGAATATCCGGCCTTTACCCATACATTCCTATATGCTACAGCTCTAATCCTAAGGACCAGTCTCGCGCACGCCTTATCCGTACTCGCGCGCACTTAGGCGCGCCTTACCTGCGCACGTGCTATGCGCACTTTGCGCACCTTCTCCTAGGTCTTCGCACTATTGTCTGTCCATTCGTCCCATGTCCTTACTGATTCGCTGGTGCGTTATTCCTATCTTGTCCATTGAACTAATAAAATCTTCGGTCCGACGTCCGCGCTACATATAGAAAGTCTATTTAAACTTAGTTATAATTAGAGTTGATATGGTTACTCGGTGTAGAGAATCATGCCTCTCATGGTGTGATATGGTAGTTTTCACTAAGAAGTACATAGCACGAACTCATAGCATCACTCTGTGTACTATCCACAGTGATTCCTATATGATGCGCAGCTTTCCCACGCAATGCGCGCCATGCGCGCACCATTCCCGCGCTTCGCGATGTATACGCGCGCGCGCTTTCCCGCGCTTGCGCGCCCTTTAGCGCCAGCCATCCAGATGCATCCATCCACTGTCCACCATGTTCTCTAGAGTGTATATTTCTATTTCTCTCATTGCATATTATTCCATCTTTATTTTTATCATGGACTCTCACATATATATATTTTTACATACCTACTCGGTAGCGCTTCGGCTCCGCATGACTGCGCTTAGGCGCGCTATATAAGCGCCAGCAGTACATACTATTACTTTACCTGACTTTTACCTCCCAATTACTAGTTATCACCTACTTACTACTTAGCAGAATATAGTAGAAGTCTATTTGTCTATACTTCGCATCTCCCTTCTCTTTTCTTGCATTATATTATCACTTGAGTCTAGTCTTTATCATTTTCCGCATACGCGCGCGCATGTTCCCGCGCCTTGCGCGCACCTGTGCTTTCTCGCGCTTCGCTGAAGCGCGTACCTCTAGATCTTGGCTGCACTCGCTTCCCCTTTAGGGTCGAATGCACTTGTCTCCTCAAGTAACGCAGGCTAGGCAACGCACGACCTACAACTATTATAGATACAGCTAGGAGCATTATTTGTTCCTCTCTGTATTGTTGTTTCTACATCGGTTTGGGAGCGCTGTAGAAACAACAATACTACTAGGAACAAATGATGCTCCTGGCAGTATCTATAAATGTTGATAGGTCGCGCGTTGCCTAGTCTGCGTTGCTTGAGGAGACAAGTGCGTTCGACCCTATAGGGGAAGTGAGTGCAGCAAGGATCTAGAAGTGTGCGCTTAAGCGAAGCGCGAGAAAGCGCAGGAGCGCGCAAGGTACAAAGGCGCGGGAACGCGCGCGCGTATTAGCGCGAAGCGCGGGAAAGTGCGCGCGCGTATGCGGAAATGAGAAACTAAGCTTAAGTAGTGATATAAAGCAAGATAAGAGATATAAGAGTGCAAAATGTAAAGGAATAGCTTTCTACTATATTCTGCTAAGTAGTAAGTGGGTAGTAACTAGTAAGTGAAAAGTAGGAAAAGTAGGTAAAGTGTAGTATGTACTGCTGGCGCTTATATAGCGCGCCTAAGCGCGGTCATGCGGAGCCGAAGCGCTACTGAGTAGGTATGTAAGGATATATATGAGTGAGAAACTATGATAAAAATAAAGGTGGAACTATGCTAATAAAGGAAATGGAAATATACGTACTAGGAAGCTTGGTGGACAGTGGATGGATGCATCTGAATGGCTGGCGCTATAGGGCGCGCAAGCGCAGGAACGCGCGCGCGCGTATACATCGCGAAGCGCGGGAATGGTGCGCGCATGGCGCGCGTTGCGTGGGAAAGCTGCGCGTCATATAGAGATAGCTGTGGGTAGCGCACAGAATGACGCTGCGAGTTTGTGCTGTATACTTCCTAGTGAAACCTGCCATATCACACCATGAGACACACGAGTCTCTACAGCGCGCTCGGAAGCGCGCCGCTTAGCGCAATCTCCATTCTTAAATACAGAAGGGTTTCCTTTGGTTCTGGTACTTACTTTCCCCTTATCTTTGTGTACTGGAAAGTGTATAGATCACCTCCTCACTTGTTATAAGATCTTATTCTCCTGTCAATCATCCATCTGGGCATTCACTCCTCAATAGGACCTTTCCCTTAACGCTCAAGGCGCGCCTTCGCGTGCGTTATCTTCTTGCACCTGTTAGCGCCCACCTAGCTCATAGAGTTTCCCTCCACTTTATTTTGAGGAACTTCTCTCAGTGGTTGTCCCTTGGGTTGAGTCGTTGTCTCATATCCCGGTCTTGCTGTTGAGCACCCTTTTGTTTTAAGTGTTTTCATGTCTAGTCAAGATTCCTCATCTACAACGGGTTCGATAGGGGAACTGACTTCAGGAGGTGCGAAAGAAGGGATTGGATCCAGGGAAGGTCTGCGAGAACGGGATGGGATGGCTTGAGATGTGTGCGTGGCGACCGGAAATGCGCCGCAAAAACTGCTATTGAGCGCAGAAACGGACAAATGAGGGGAAAGATACATGCCACGTAGACAAGCTTCCCATGCAGGCCCGCTGCTTCTTTCGCTGTGAATGAAGCTCCTTCAAGCAGCCAGCAATTGATTAGTTCCTGGACTTTGTGGAGCTTGTCCTCTGGAAGGGAAACCTGTTTTCGGTCCAGGTCCCAATCGAATCTGATATAGCGCTGGATTGATGCGAAGCGTCTGAGTTTCTCCAGGCTCCATGGCAGGCCGAAGAAGGCTGAGATGGTGATGAAGTCTGCCTCTGTCCATGACTGGTGTGGCAGTCTGACAACTAGGAAGTTGTCAACCCACTTTTGGATGAGGCTGAAGCCAGCTCTGCCATAAATTGCCACCAGCATATCGGCGACTGAGCCGAAAATGCCTGCACTTGAGGTGAGGCCGAACATGAGAGCCCTGTCCATGTAGACAATGCCTCTCCAGATTATACAAAGGGAATTCTGCTGCCAAGGAAGCACAGGGACTATATGATAAGCTGAGGACACGTTGAATGTTGCTGCGACGCAGCCCAGTGGAAGTGAAAGAATGAGAGCGGCGGTATCGTCGAATGTTCCCCATACTGTGGGAAAATCGTCTGCGCTGATGTCTGCGTTCACAGCACGCATAGATGGGTCGTTGCGCGGGTAGGAAAGATCTTGGACTAAGCGGAATTTGTTGGAATGGGGCTTTGGCACTAAGCCTAATGGAGAGGTGCGAAAAGGTCCAATTAAGCACTCTAAGTCTGCAGGACTGTATCCTGTAGAGTAGCAGTCTGCGGCTTGCTCTGAAATTATGTAGTTGTCCATTACAGAGGGGTTGAGTAAGGAAGATGTGTGATTTTCGAAATAACAAAGTAGAGTTTGGTAAGCTTTGGACACCAACGTTGAAACCGTCGCAAATACTGTTGACTATATGGCACCAATCATTGAAAATATCGTATTTACGGAGGGTATCTTCGACCTTGAGATGGTCGAGAGGGGTCACTACTGTGCGTGGGTCAAGCTCGGACTTTGCAATTGCCAGCTCCATGGGACAAATCGCCGCAGAGACTGCATGCGTGGACATTTCTACAATTGGAATTGAAGGAGCAATTGGAGCCGTTGGCCCAATTAAAACAGTAGTGTTTTCCGGCCGCATTAGCGAGGGCATGCTTGCTTCGAGCATTGGATGCAATAGCTGCAACTGGCTTTCCTGCCGAAGTAGTGTCTGCTGAGCAGTCAGCAGGCAGATGGCCGGATGCTCCACAGCGAAAGCAATGGCTCGAGGCAAAGATATGCGGTTTCTTACGAGGCGATGATGGAAACTTGTTTGGAGCAGCACACTTGTTGGGTGAGATAGGAGCAGGTTGTGATAGTACGACAGCGGAGATTTTATTATTGGCTAGAGTGAGAGCAGCTACATCGAGTCCGGCGAGATTGTGCTCATGGTTGGCATGTGCTAGCTCCCTTTGCTGCACATCATAATGCATCACCACCGACCAACTGTGAGTCCGTCCGATATCGAGGACTACGAGGTGGTGCGAAATTAGAGCAGCGGCGCGCTCTTCACCCCAATGATGCGCTGTCCTTTCTTCAGCGGCTTTGGCCGCTGCAATCCAGTCCACTGTTACAATGGAGAGCTCGTTCGAGCGGTCAAGACCCTTGGCCGTTAAACCATCCTGAATGAAAACAAAAGACAAGTCTTCTCCTCATAGGAATGCTTTAGAGCGAGCTGCGTGCATTAATGCCGTATATGGCACATAACGGTAATGTTTGAAGGCCTCTTCCACTTTGGCAGGTATTGCTACGAAGGAAGTACATTAGATACTAACTTCAGCGGTACGGTAAACGTAGAATGAAATAATATTGGCACGAATGCAAACGAGTAGTACAACCCCCCTTTAGGTGGTAGATCGGTACAGTAGCGGTAAAGGCCAGCTTGGTGGACTGAGGCGGTACCAGAACAGTGTGCCGAAGAGGCATTGTAACATATGGCCGAAGCCGAATAACACACGCAAGCTTAGTGCGCTGACTTTATGTCCTGGACGAAGAGCCGGTAGCGATGGTCGCTTCGACTCTTCCTTGGCGCCATTGAGATTTGTTTGAATGCGATCCACTGTGGTGGGATCTGCGACCATGGCTTGTTGAGGCGCGGGTGCTCTGGCTGGTAGATGGTTGCCGTGAGCTTCCCCGCGCTCCAGTTCAGCAATTCTGGCTCTAAGGGCATCAATCTCGTCCGCAGGCGCTTGTAAGGGCTGTTGTTGCGCCACGACTGGCTGAATAACGGCGGGTTGCGCTGCTGGTTGGTGCAGGACATTAGGTGCTGAATTAGGCGCAGCTGAGTTGGATGATGAAACTACCGGTGCACGGTTTTGCTGAGGTGCGGAGGATTGAGCGCTCGAAGCATTTGCATGCTGGGCAGGCTGCTGAGATGTTCGAGCTTGAGCCGAACTTCCAGGGGCAGTTGCATTTCCGGTGCTGGTGGATGACTGCCCTGTGGAAGTGGTTGTACGAGAAGATGAACCAGGGCCTGACGCTGAAGCGGCTTGAGTCGCCTGAGGTGTGGATAAACCAATGGAGGTTCTATTATTGAGTTCAAGGCCGAGGTGCTCGTGCATAGCGAATGAAATACTCAAAAATCTAAGGGAGCGAGTGAGGAGGTGAGAGGTACGACGAACTCGATGGTGTGGATAACTGAAAATCGAATGAAGAAGAGAACAGGCGCAGGCGCTCAGCTGGACTCCTGGTGCCGGGACATTCCGGCGGGCTGCATGACCCGGCACCATTATAAGTTCGCCATGCATGATATTTGCGTTTCCCTACGTGATATCCCATGCGTACATACATAGCTTCCGCCGTGCGAGTATCCTTATTGCTTCCGTGACCGAGTTTACCCCAAGTTTCCCCACAATATCATTGCCCATTACGCTGACAACCCCAACTGCCATCCTTCAGCTATGAAGCTGGAAGTCCCGCATATTCAAAAGAACCCTCTTGTTACCCATGGAGCTGGAGGTCCAGCATATACTGGTATGACAATTCTCGAAGCTTCACCGGGAGGCAGTGAATGTTGACCATGTCTACGTTCATAAGCTCGCTCGAAGCTTAACAGATCGTTTGTTGTCCTTCTTCCATTAGCCTTGGCTGCAATCTTGGGATATACCACATACCTCGCCCACCGTCATGATGCCCCTCACCGCGTTTCTGCTACACTGGATAACCGAGTTGCCAAACTACCAGGTGCGTTTTTCGAGATTCAGTCTTCGCCAATTCGTTCATCTTATGTGGTGATAAGTGATGGGCTATAACAGTAGGTTTCCACGTTCCGAAAAAAAGCTGTCGATACTGACCTGGCGCCTCACGCACAGCTTGGAATGCATACCATGTGAGTGGTATGGAGTTAGTTCGGAAGGTTTTAACTCAGATCTTTTAGTGCGACATAGACGAGGATCTCATCTTACAAAACGCACAGCTTATGAAATCACTCAACTTGGCGGCAAGTATCGTTCGCCGTCGGCCCTATTCAGAGTGGCTGAACTTGGTATCACCACTAGGATGCTGGGTATACATATGTCAACATTGATGATTGTTATTCAGAGAAAAGCAGAAATGATGATGGTGATATTGTTGAAGGTCCAACTATTTTTTCCTGACGGTTCATATGTTAACATCCACGGCCAGACGCGACGAAGTTTCCATCTGGAATGAAGGCTCTCACAGACAAAATCCATGATCTCGGACTGTGCGTGAGATGTTATATATACATCTAAAATTGCATTTCACTGATATTTTTCTTTGGCGCACACAGGAAAGCTGGCATCGTAAGGACCTGTCATTCAGTCATTCCTGTATCCCTGACCATGTCCCTGTCATGCAGTATAGTGATTCGGGTTGGTTCACATGCCAGCTGTATCCTGGCTCATTCCAGAACGAGGCAAGGTCAGCAATTCCGCTCCTGGTTATTACATCATGATCATATCTAGCAGAGACGCAAAACGCTTCCATGACTGGGGTTTTGATTATCTCAAGTAAGTCTCGATTTACTGACTTGAACGGCTGTTCTTGACGGTGATTATTGACAGATATGATAATTGTGCTGGTACGCGGCCTCACCTCATGCCCTTTTCGTGATTGCTCGATGTATGTCAGTTCCATTCGACAACATCACTCGGGAAAATATTATGGGAAGTATGTACTCATGTTCTTCACCTCTGTCATAATCCTCACTGACGTGTCTAGGATACGAACGTATGGCAAACGCCATTGGTGATTTTTCACTGTCGTCTGGAACACCACCCTTGATTCTGTCGATGTGCCAGTGGGGAAGGGTGAGACTCCACTTCGTTGCAATTTTTGGACTATGGACTGTTTTTGCAGGAGCAAGGCTGGACTTGGGCCCGCAGATATGGGCAGAGTTGGAGGGTGAGATAGAGCACGTATCACAAATTTTTCGAAGCTAACGGATACTTTAGACGACTGACGATATTGGTAAGCGTTCAAACCCTCGAAACCTTTCACTGAGGAAGCAACTAATCGGTGGCAAGAACCGTACTGGCAATCCATCGTCAAAATATTAAACCAGTAAGGAAGCCGCGTTGCTTATCCTAGAGTAATTCATGTCATCTTCCAGGAACTCGTTCTATACTTGGGCAACTGATTTCTACGGCCATAATGACATGGACATCGTTAGTCATGTTCTGTGGTGTTATTGGCTGCGCTGACACGGGTTTTTGTAGCTTGAAATGTACGTCATTGAGAGGCCGAGTATAATTGTCACCTCACAATCGACAGTGGTAATGGCCCCCTCACGTACGAAGAAGCGAAGTCCCATTTTACTGCGTGGGCGCTCTTGAAGTCACCTTTACTTATTGGCACTCATGTAAGTCCGATCCTGCTGACGAACCCTCCGCTCACGTACGTCCAACGTAGCTCGCTTCTGCTACCAAAGAAACCCTTGAGATTCTGACCAATCCAGAAATTATTGCGATCCATCAAGACTCGGTTGTAGGCACTAGCATTTCACCTTTCCGGTGGGGCATCAATGTAAGTCATTTGCTGTCAATCGGAGGTCCACGTCATTGATGTCACGTTGCATCGATAGTCTGATTGGGTCAGCAACGACACACATCCTGCACAATATTGGAGCGGAGAGAGTCAGAACGGGACTGTGTTTATGCTCGTTCGTATTCTCTTTTAGACGTGCTATTCAAATAACTCGAATTTTATACAGTTGAACACACTGGATGAGCCCGCCGACATGTTCTTCAAGCTGGCTGAATCTCCGTGGATCCGAGCTGGCAGACAATATACTGTCCGGGTAAGTTTCATATCTCATGCAGGTTGTCCGCGGCCTTCTGATTTGCTTTGTCTGTCTAGGACCTTTGGACGCATACAGACAACGGCACTGCAGTTCGCAATTTCACAGCCCACGCTGTTCCGCCGCACGGTGTCGTGGCATTGCTCCTTCAAGACGCTGGTGACGAGCCGGATGGCTTGTGGCCACCCTGTGCTGTGTTAGAGTGGTGTATGCATTCCAACGGGACTCGCATCGACGAATGAATGCTGAGGGCTTTTTCCAAGTAATGTACATAAGTCTTGTAGCACCATTGTATGTTGACAATATTTCATTGAACCTTGTATGGATAGAGGGCGACAGGATTGTTTTTTGTGCCACACTCAAGTCATTGCCGTCTGCATCTCTTCCGAGCAGCGAGACACCTTGGTCCATTCTCATGTAGGATTTGAGGTATCCCGACAGATAGCATACTTGACAACCTGTCAAGTTGTTGGAAAACGTGGTCTAGTCATCTCTGCCGCGTGCATGTATGGCCAAATAGCATGGCCTGCCTTGAAAGTCATAAAAGCCAGCACTGACTCACCCTGAGATCAACAGGTCAACATCATGCGTCCTTCCACAGCTTTACTGACGCTCTGCTGTCTCGTCTCTCTCATTGTGGCATCACCTCTAGATGCCTACCAAAGAAATACCATCAGTATCCCGCTGAGTAGAATATCCGGAGATACAACCATAACAGATGTTGCATCGCCGGCCTTACTGGCATGCCCGGGATTGGAGGTACGTGCTATAAATAAATACAACACAAAAGTATGCTCAAGTATCGAGGAAGAACATTGGATTATTGGCGATGTATTTTTGCAAAACGTGTACACGATCTTTGATGTCGGTAACACTGAGGTCGGTTTCGCGAACCTGAAATTGTGAAGGGATACCCGGGTTGCAGCTAACAGGTTCAAGCCTCGTGGATGGGAGAATGAGATTTATTAATGTTTCCATTGTTTCAAGCTTGTTGCATACAGACAACATACAGAGATCTTATTGCTGTCATCTTGCTTGCATGTGAAGGTTCTACTGCGCGCAACTAATTCATCCGAGCTCACTCATTGTCATCGTATGAGCCAACTACTACATTATGGACGCACGTAAATCTACATATAGTCTCAGATGAGAAAGGGGCAGTGAGAAGCCAATGAGAAGCAGGATGGTACATGATGCAATGTATGAGTTATAGTGAAAGTCAAACATGGGAGTTGTGAGATTTTCACGGCCCCTGACTCAGAATAAATTAGGGCAATCGATGTGGGATTACCGCACAAAAGAAACCCAGGATACAAGACATCCTACGACAAAGATGGAGGTCCATTTTCTGACTTCTTTCCACCGATTATCCCATGCATGCGTCTCGCCTGTCAATCTCGGGAGGGAGACAACAGTCGGCGACAACACCACCGGTACAGACGGTGTGTCAGGCTTCTGGGAGGTAGGGGGCGTAGGATCATTCTCATGGTGGTTACTTGAGCCGACGATGTCCTGTAATGGGAAGGCTTCAGCTTGTGCGATGCCTCCGAAGAAATCGGTAATAAGCGTCTTGTCCAAGGGACGGCGGAAAAGATCAGACCGGATGCCTGGATGAGAGTAAATCTTCACCGGGTCATATGAATCGAACTGTCGCAATGAAGAATGAACACGCGCATCAGACCAGTTATAAAGTAGAATACCAAATCTTGCATAAATGCCTGACTCGTCTTATTTATTCCTTCCATAAATTTGAGGACGTAGTGTGTATAGCTGTCAATGACGGAGACGCCGATATCATTGTCATTTTCGTACTAGATCCACGACATCGTGAGCACTTTGAACCAAACGGAGTGTGGAATTCTTACAGAGTAAGAATTCTCTTCAATCTGAGAGGATCCAGTGGCAAGAATGTTAGGGGAATAAATTTGAGAGTACATGGTATTTGCTTGACAGGTATCAATCATGAATAAAATTTCGTTGTATCTGCTCCATCGTGAGCCTCGAATACGACAATGCGAAGGGAAAACCCACCTTTTTTTCTGCCACATTTGCTCGAATGCGTCAGCAATATCAAATGCACTTATTTCCTCTTGGTCTTGGAATTTGAGGAACTCGTTTCCTCCATGCCCAGTCATGTAGACGAAGATGTTTGAGTGGTCATCTGTCAGAAGTCTTTTTGACCGTGGCATAGAGGGATCTACCCGACCTACAACACTTTAGATGACCTTCAATTAGCCGATTAGCACTGGACCATTCATACCTGTCAATAGGCGTATGAAGTTCTCCACAGTTACTTCATAGCCACGATAGTCTACCTCGATGTTGTTGCCGTACAAGTCTAGATGCCTTCCAGCTTCTGCATAGACACTGCCAGCAAATTTGTTCCTTGCGTTACACGCTACGTCATCCGCCAACATGAGGATAATGTTGGAGTCTGGAATCCCAAGACGCTTGACGGTACGATACCTGACAGGTGCATCAGGCAGTGAGCAACTAACTCCGGGAATGGGGTGCGTTACATTCCAAGGGCATTTGCCATATGCTATAGCACAGTCTCAGAAAAGGGGGTTTATAGTGGTACAATCGTGCTCACCCTGTAGTTGAACCAGTACCGAGACGCGCATACAAGAACTGCCCAATTGTTGGTGTGTCCTGAACCTGAATCGTGTCTACTGAAGAAATCAGCTGCGCGCTCGCCAGCAGGCGCGGAAGAGCCCGACGATCCGACCGCCCACGCTACGAAACATGTTAGCAACAGCAGGCAGGCCTGCGGAAGCAGCTGGAAACGCATGGAGAACATAATTGACACTGACCAGTGAAGAGGAGGACTAGGTATTACAAACGGCAACTCGGCAAACGAAATGCAGTGCGGAGTTCTAAAACACTACAATTTGCCCTTTGTCTTTCACTCTCATGAACGGTAAACACAATTCTCTCGAACTACACGACGTCGTTATGCTCATATTTTCAATAGGTCTTCACGCCTATGGAGATGACTCGCAGAGCGACTCGGAGGAGAAAGTCGCTTCATCCTCAAAGACCAGTGTGGGAATATATCTAAATAATGTAAGAGATTCTTCACCGCAGCCTCGTGCAATCGTTTCCCTCTTTGTTGGCTGTCGTTCTTCCTGAGATAGGATAAGGCGCTGAAGAGTGTATCAAACTCATTCCCAGATGGTATGTACCGCATATCATGATGCATACATGTGCCGTGTTGAAGATGGAACCCAGCCAACTCAGCTCGCCTGCTACCAAAATCTCAAGTAATCATTCGTCGGCCTGCGCAGCAGAGAGGTCACCCTCGTGCTCATGTATCAGATGAAATTGCAGACGGTTCAGAAAGCCTTCGAGCTTTCAGTCCAGCGTCCATGCCCGATGCGTTTCCGAACACGGAACAAGTTGAAACTGGATCTCCAGAGGAGGCTGATGAAATCTCCCACCTTCGACAACTATTGAGACCACTGCCAATTCCAGGATTCACAGACTGGGGCATTTTGCCAGCGTCTTCATCTCCATATGACCCCGCAATTCAGGTGCGACTGTGCTCCCATTCATTAGGATCTTTCTGATTATCCTTCAGACTAAACTTGCGAAATTTCATACCTTGAAGCAAGATCCTGAACATCCGAAGCATTTTAACGATTCACTTATGTCCAACCGGTCCTTCCGCAATCCCCATCTATATGCTAAGTTGGTGGAATTTGTGGATGTCGATGAGCGCACGACAAATTTTTCAAAGGATATGTGGGATCCAGATGACATGCGCTCTGAATGGTTTGCGGACAGCATCGGTACGTAAACTCCCTTATTCGCATAGCACTCGTTCATGCCCTTGCCTTTGGCACCTCTTCGCACTTGGCCAATTGTTCTACAAATTGTTTCGTGGTCAATTTTTTTCTCGTGGTTCTCGGCGATACATGTGGGCGCCTGTATTTCTGCCTCAAAGCTGCGCTGCAAAAAGCTCGTTCAGAGCAAACTGCTTCCTCTCAGTCGAAGCGAACACAGATCAATTTCACGACTCCTGCAAAGGTACCACCCCATCATCCCACTCATGACAAGCTGGCCCCACGACACGGTAGCAGATTCCATCCCTACTCTCGCGCGCGCTAAGCTCGATATTCATGTATATTACCACGCATCTCTATATGTTACTCTCTCCAGGGTCCTTGAAATGTATCAGTTAGATGTGTTATCATGGTGCCCAACCCTAAATACGCTGCAATTGTCCAAGACAGTGCGTGATCAGCTCCACCGGAGTCTAGTCAACATGCAGGCGCTTCAAGTGTAGTGGTTCATGAAAAATCACATGAATAAAATTAAAATGTTCGACGATTTTGCCACTGCTTGATGACCAGCAATAATTTGGTCTGTTCTCGTGTACATAGAACCCGTAAACATCGACCATATTAATTCAAATTTTCGGGTATTGTTTCAATGCTTTCGAGCACAACACACCAAAGTTGACTACACAAAACGCAAGTGCCTCAAAGGGCACAAATATATTACATGTACGTTCGACCATGCTGGTATTTCACTTCAGGTCCAAGTTTTGAATGTTCGTTTAACATTAATGGATGACTTCCCGCAGGATTTAGTGTTCTAAATTTCGTTCTAAACCTTAAAATTCGGAGGTTCGGCAAGGTGGAATTTATATCTAGAAACTCGTTCCAAACCGTAGACACGAGCTCTCAAATGAACTTTCTGATCTAATTCTACTTACTAAACTTTAAACATGGCATACAACATCACTAGCACTGATGAAGATGACGAATTACAGAGGAGGCAATGTGTATCATAACTACTTATTGGCATCAATCCTGATATTTGTCGGAGCTGAACGTTATTAACAATCACACTCAGGCTATGAACACTCTGGTTCAACGCCAACAATCAAGAACATATCTCATTCGTAGTTATTTGTGTGAGTTGGCAGGTCAAATGACTTTCGCACATGGTGCAGAATGAAGCGTACTACACTTGAAATGAACAATGATTAGCATTAAAGAGACTTGGTTGAACATACGAAAAACATTGTAAGGGTGCCAGCTAAGCGCATCACATGGAAATGCGCCGTAATCACCCAAAAAAGTCGACATTGCCAGCGCGGACATTGAAATATTGTTTAGAACGATGGGCACCCCTCTTCCAGATTAGGGTCTGGAACATGGTGCGTTTGACGTGCGGAGTTGGAAGTTGCTTACGTTCTACAGCGGCTCCTCGGCACATATGGTTTGAAACGGGTATCTGGAATTCTAAACGCTGCGGGAAGTCACCCAATGTTGGGGTTCAGATCGAGCTAATTTCGTCTACATCAGTCAGCTGACATTTGTCGGTATTCAACAAAAGGAAATCATAAACGGTGAATAATGACAGAATTGTAAGGGTATAAGGATGTATGTGATACACAGGTACCAAACCTGAAATCGAAAACGAGACATTTATGCTAAGTCCTTATGGCAAATCAAGCAGAGGATGAAGAGGATGAGGATTATGCCAGTTCGGCAAAGCCCACTTGAGTGTTTCCCTGATCGAATACTGTGTAAACGTTCTGCAGGAAAATGCCCCCGACAACCCAAAAGTCTAAAACGGATAGATGAAAAGGAGAACTTAGCTCGCGTACATTGCGCATGATATGAAGTACTCACCAAGATCTGACATCCCAGCAATACCTCCCACGCAGTCGCTTGAACCCTCGCTCTCTGGACCAAGATTGAACGTTCCCTCTGAAACATCGAAGCCGCGCCCACCAAATGAGAATGTGGGAGTGTATGATCCGATCGTGTCGCACGGAACTAGGGAATAAGTCAATTATAAATCATCAACTGCAAAGGATCGGCCAAACTGGTATAATATGTCATTCCCTCTTGAGTACTGTTGCTTGAACCTGGAATATCCTGGTAGTATGCCTCCGCTGCAGCATCAGTTGTGATGATCATCGTGGTCCCGGTATCGATAATAGATGCGCTGTTACTGGCAACAATAGAGCCATCTCGCGAAACTGCCTCTAGATTCACCTGCCAGTAGCCTTCCTGGGTAACGGCCGTATAGGTCAAGGTGTCTTCAATGTAGAGATTGGGGTTCGTCGCTCCGATACTGAGCTCGCTCTCCCCGGCTGTAGAAGAAAGTTTGACGCTGAACACGCGTTCTGGGAGTACGCCACTGTCACTTATTGTCTCAAAGACTGACTTAGCCTCAAGACCAGATATTTCCTCAAAAGCAAAACCGAGAAGACCGTCAGGTTCGAAATCCGGATACGCGAAGTTGCTGGAGTACTCATAGGCAGCAAGGAATGCCTGGCTGGAAGCCTTAGCAAAGAAAATCAGTCTTTGCGACGTAAGAAAGAGTTATTGCGCCACCTCGTAGCCACCAAGGAACACGTCATCGCTATATTCATCTCCTATTACTCGACCTTCACCATACGAGAGGGGAACAAATTTTCCTTCGTCCTTGGCTGTAGAAGACGCGGCAGCGTGATACATCTTGTGGCCTGCGCAGTCCATGCAGGACGCAGACGGAAGGACTAACAAGAAGTGGCCTCAGGTCAAGATAAACGTCTCGTCAGGTGTATGTGCTTACAAAGGTCCGTGCTTCCTGAGTCGATAGATACTGCAGATAAAGTTCAATGAGCAATGTTCGTTCCATGCTGACAGTAGGGTTGTCTGACCGTTAAACGTCTGTGGTGGCGTGCCCACATCGATTTCGCCATACCACAGCTCAGTTCCCTGGTTGATGAGCGGAACATCACGCTCTCTTATAGAAGACCTCATCTTCGCGCTCAAAGGATGAGCATAACCGGTATTAGCTTCGAATGCAGAAAATGTCTGACGATACTTGCTGAAAGATAGAGATTGCAAGCGATCAATACGGTGGTTGAGGGCTATGAACAAAGAATTTTGAACTTACTTCGAAACGCTGAAGAGGTGTGCACTGAGAGCACTCATATCAACATGCCCGGCGACGTCAGCGCTCTTGCGGGCAAGAGGAATCCGAATAACACCGTCATTACGGCTCTTAGGCACAGCAGCAGTAATAGAGACAAGAGCCAGCAGAGAGGCAAAGGGGGATGAAAACTTCATCTTGCACTGGGAGGCAAAGACAAAGACGCGTGGCCGGTCAAAAAGAATTTTGATATTTTGATAACTGCGTGTACGTTGTTGATTATTGGCACCACTTCTACTCGGGTCACTCGCGCACTAAGGCGGCCAAATGCGGAGGTGGGCCCGGGGAGCATCTGTCAGTCGAACGTTTCTACATACCAGCGCCGCCATCCATGACACCGACGTACAGATCAAGATGTTATTTTCACCACTGCGTGACTTTGACTACTGACGCAGCAGCTACACAATTTTCTTGCAAAGAGTGGTCCAAACTGTGCGTTCATTGAATGTCATAGCAACGTATAGAAGAGTTCCTTTAACGTCACCTACAACAAAATCATAGTGACTAGGAGGTTGTGACCCTCGTTGATGGCGCGTTAGCTAGCTGCTGACTCTTCGGTGGAGAGTCGCAAGTGCTAGTGATGTCTGATCACTTGCTAGTATGATGCTGAGCTTCGGATCTACTAGCGTATGATCGAAAGCTAGTTTCCTCCGGAAAGACCAAACAGAACTAAACATTCGGAACGGGAATGTCGATTGGAGACCTTTCTGGAGGCCACAACCATTCATCACGGCTTCTTTTTTTGCAGTCATGTCTACAAAGTATGTGCTGAGTAGCAGTCAGAATATAGCTGCGTGTCACATACCTGACGGAGAACTAGACGATGACGACGATTTGAAGAAATCGGACATGTTGCAGACAACGAGGAGCTGAGGGCATGTAGGAAATGGCCGGTCTGTGTTAAGTCTGCGCAGACTCCGCCTCAAAGTCTGGGGGACACGTCTGGGTGTGTTTTGTCGGCAAGCTCCGGGTTGTCTGACATCATCACTCTCGCCACTACGCCAGCCACTGTGACACTAATCCCATCAGCTACCCCCGTCAGTGGCTAGCCACCCCTGCCATCTACATCAACCACCCCGTCAGCACTTCAGCCACCCCTGTGTCACACTTCAGTAGGTGCAATCAACGACGAGTCCGATTGATGACATTCCGCAGGATGGCACCTGGAATACTTGGCGGCTGTAGAGCTGTAGTCGATGATATGTTGTCTGTAGGCACGGCGGGCAACGTGAAATGGCGGGAGAGGCTGATGGCGAGATGGCGGGGGACTGACACTAAATTATGACATAATACAGCGGGCAGACAAACATAGACTTCCCGGCACTTTCCGGACAACTGCTGGCAGACCCCCAGACTTTAACACAGAGTCTGTGACTTGTCTGTATAGACCTCACGCAGACTGGCCAAATCCCGCACTTTCTGAAGAGGCGAGTGTTCTTTTGAATTATGTAATGTTAGTCTCACCTCTGTCCACGACATCACTCTGACAGTTTGACTAGTTCAAGTTTCTTGCGCACTAATCTTCGACTCTGCGGCTGAAAGCTGTTAAATGATATGGTCTTACCCGATTATAATATCGATTCATCATCAGTCCTAAGTATGGAGCCAATATCAAGATCCGGACAAGCCTCCTTCCAACCGCATAGAATCACTATAACGTACCCCCGCGTATTCTTCCGCAGAAATGGAGCTCATGATCAAACGTTAAAAAAATTCTCGATCCCCAATTGCGTTGAGACGTTAATACTGAGTATTACTGACCACTTGCGATGTCCAACTCAAAGGACGCAGATCCGCATCCGTCTCGATGGCGCAGGTTCCTGCAGTACATTGAGGTACCCACTGATCCTGGAGTGCCCAATACACCATGGCTCAACCGCGACCTCATCCCCATGCCCAAAGAGCGCCGCACCTATAAGATATGGTCCTACTTCATCTTTTGGTGCATCGGTGGTCTCTCCATTTCAGCGTATACTGCCGGCAGCACATTACTCGCGTACGGCCTAGATGCGAGACAGGCCATCGTGTCTCTCGTCATCTGCGGTCTTATCGTTGGATTGCTTAGTGTCACCTGCGGGTGGATGGGAGAGAGGTGGGGATGCTGTGGTCACGGGATGGGTTCCATTGAAATGCTGACAGCTTAAGTAAAGACACCACATAGGTTTTACTGTGGCGTGCAGGTTCTGCTGGGGCATGCGGCGAGTATGCAACAATTGACCGCGGCACATTATGCTGATTCCTCTAGCAGAGGCGCCTATTTTCCTGTTATCGTTCGTGCTTTTGTGTGAGTGATGCGCTAAACGTATTGGAGTACACTGCTTGATTTCACAATTCAAGGGCCATCTTGTAAGTTCTGAGTTTCTTTTTCAAGTGCTGAAAGCTGTATGCGCATTTAGCTGGGATGGCCTTCAGGCCTACTGGGGTGGACAAGGTAACTTGTTTTCTACTCCTGTTCTCTGTTATGTTGCTGATAAACTTTCGTGCAGCTGTTGCGGTACGTCTTCAAGTCCTTGTGCGTCTTATTTCATTCCACACATTTGAATAGGTTACAATCGGCGCCATCATTCCTGGTGCGCAACCTTTCTTTTAGGTTGTTAAATGCTTATTTTTATCTTGTTATAGGATTTGCCCACATGTGAGCACATGTGCACCCAACTTGTTAAGTTCTCCAGCCATTTACGCACGATGATTCAGGAAACAGACGTTAGCAGGAGGAATCTTGCTGAAGAAGGACTTCATAGGCATGATGTTCGATACATCCTCTTTCCACGAGTCCATTCAACTTGACCGTCGTATGCAGCATCTACTACGTGTTCTTCATCGCGATCATGCGCATCCCTCCTGAGCGACTCCAGAAACCCTTCATCGTCTCGTCTGTCATGTTTAGCGCCACGTAGGCACCGTCACCATTCTAACTTCACGCATGCGCTGCACTTACTCTACAATCCAGCCTGATCGGACTTCTTGTTTGGGCGGTCTCGAACACACATTCTGGCGGTCCCTTGTTTCAGGAGAAAGCGAGTCCCGTTCATGGTGGAACAGGATGGTGAGATCAAGACCTGAGATAAAATCAGATATCTTGTTAAATAATACGATAGGGCCATGTTATTCGGTATCACTGCGATTCTTGGCGCATGGTGCGAGACTGTCCTTTTGTCGCTTGCGCGCCCACCTGATATATGTTATGGCTATGGTGAATAGGAGTGGTGGCACCATCGGTCAGAGCGACTGGACGCGCTATGCTAACCGGCCATGTCTGCCCAACGTCATCACATTCTTGTTTGTCACACTAACACGTCCATTCAGATGCGCCTACGCTAGCTCAGTTAATCGTTGCGTACGTCCACAACCAATATTCACTATGGTTTACCTGACTGATTACTCCCAGCCCATTTTGCATCATTGTGTGTGCCACGATTGGTATCATCGTCACGTCATGCGCCCAAGAAATTGTAGGGAGTTTGATTTGGGAGCCTTTCCTGCTTCTCGCAGCTCTGCAGAATTACTAGTAAGTTGGGGGGAGGGGGAGTTCGTCCGCTGGGCATAGCTTAACTCCTTTTTTCAGTAATGACTCCCCGAGAGGTGAGGACAATCTCACGGTAAGTGTGGGTGCTCACTTCTTTTCCATCGGACAGTTCGCGCTGCGATGTATGTAACACGTTTATCTACTCTAGCTTCTTCTCTGACTGCGCTTCAGTTTCTTTGCTGGACTCAGCTGTGTATGCGCCCAGCTCGGCATGAGCATTGTTCTCAACTCTGTGAGCGTCGGAATGGATATCTCGTACGTCCTTACTCTCGTATCCCAACATCTACCTAATACACGAGCAGGGGTGTTGTACCGTCCGTATTCTATGTTTATTGTGCCCCAAATGCACAAATCAACGAATGTTCTTCCGCAGACGCTATATCAACATCAGGAGGGGTGCTTACCTGCTCGCCTTCCTGGGTCTAGCTTCAAACCCTTGGCAATACCTGTCTAATGCTTCAATTTTCTTGACCGTACTATCTAGCTTCGGAATATTCTGTACGTGTTAAAGAAGTCTGATTCATCACGATAAACTGATCCTCCCCAGTCGCCTCCTTTTCTGGGATTCTTCTTGCAGACTACTTCGTGGTAAGGGGATGCATGATCAAGCTCGAGGACTGCTACATCGGAGACAAACGCTCTATTTACTGGTACGCAAACATTACAAGGCATATTCTTCCCCTCACTTCTGTCAAGGTACCACAATGGCGTCAACTGGCGTGCCCCACTCGCCTGGGTGCTTGGGGTCTTCCCAACCATGCCTGGGTTAATCATGACAACCCGCGACGCGACTGCGTGGAATGTGTGGGTGCGCATTTTTCACATTGCGTTCTTCGTCGGTAGGTTTACTGTTTCTATTAAACGGTGTTTTAAATATTCATTAAACTTTGACAACTCTGCAGGCCTTTTGATATCATTCGTCGCGTTCTCGGTGATTTGTTGTAGTCTCATCCCCGGGAAATGTGGGTATTGGAGCGCTGTATCACGAGGAAAATAGTTTCGAAGTGGAGGGATGAACTGGAGACCGAGGAGAAGGAAAAGGGACCAGTGTAGGATTGGTATAGATGGTGGTTTGTTCTGCAAGACCTCCTATCTGTGAGGCTTCCCCATTCTCTATACGCCGACCATGCCTCAAAAATGAAGACGCTCGAACCACGCGGTCGACGTCATCCACGTGATTCATTGATACGAAGAGCGCAACTCTTCGCATCCGAATTTCTCTCTTTTGTTATCTTATCTTGTGCTCAAACTTCATGATTCCTGTTTCTTCACCGATATCTTTGAACTTGCCATATGCTCCTTATCAGCCTAGTCAAGTACTCGAAAATGTATATATACTGCTCATGTACACTCATACCAGCAGCAGAATCATATGTTGGTTCCCTGCTCCAAGCAAACATAGCGCTACAGAAAGTCTGTCAATTCAGGGTATACGTGTGCACAGTTAGTAGTACTGTCGAAGGTCCGTATGTAATACTCCCTAATTCAAAACTTCTCCCACAACTCTCATCAGATGCTCTGATGAGCTTATGTGAGCTCCGCAAACCCAACTCGCAATTTACACATGTCAAAGATCGAGTACACGTTCTGCAAGAACACGTCACCCACGACCCAGAAGTCTAATATAGTAAGCCTGAATCAGAGTACTGCAAGCTATCCATGTATACGAAAGTCTTACCCACGTCGTCCGAGCCTGCGATGCCAGCCACACAGTCACTGGATCCCACTTCGACAGGCCCGAGATTGAATGTGTCCCCAGGACACGGTGAACGGATGTCCTCCGAAGGTGAGAGTCGGCGCATATTTTTCAATGATATCGCACGGCACTGAATATCTAAGTATTAGCCTGCAGGGTATGAAGATCCTTTTTCTCGATTTGATACTGACTTGAATAAATCACTTGAATTCGTCAACCGTTGCCGTAACGTTAGCAATACCAGCAAAATAGGATGCAGTATCATTCATATTCGCTACGATTAAAGTTGTTCCCGTGTCAATGATGGATGGTGCCTCCGGTTTCCCCACAGGGGCGCCAGCTCGAGATATCTGATCGAGTTTGACTTCCCAGTAGCCTGGTTCAGTTACAGGTGTATACGTTAGAGTGTCTTGCTGATACAGCGCCGTGTTGGTCCCTCCGATATATAGTTCGCTTGCACCGGGGGCGGCTGAAAGTTTGACACCAAACATATCTTCCTGCAACTG